>NW_006289713.1:7764439-7795810 GCF_000327345.1 Myotis davidii
CACTTGGAAATTTGCCATAACGGTAGCATTTGACCGCACTTACTTCTTGGTGCTCCATCCCTGACATAGTAACATTTATGGTATAGCATGATATTACTCAGACAATGTAGATACAACCAACCCATCTTGTGTAGATTATATGCTACACATCCTTTATATCAGTAATATTTATAGTAAGTGCATGTATATATGTATGTAAATATGTACATTTTTCCCAAAGTCATGTATATGTTATGCATGTTCTTCCATTTGTTTGTAGGTATAAAAAGAAGGATGTGAAAACCAGCACACACTGCAAGTGGGATAGAATGGGAGGACAAAGGTTGGGGGAATGATCACCCTTTATGGATATATCTAGCAATATATCCCAACTGACTCTCAACTGTTAATATTCAGGGGTGTTGCAAGATGATAGTTAATCTGAGCCATTATTAAAAAATAAATTATGTTAATGTACAACTAAATTATATTTTAAAAGGTAATAAATTGAGAATATTCACTTCTTAATTATTTAACTATTTTTACTAATATCTATGCTTTGAGGCTGTTTATACCTATATTTGTATGGTACAAATACCATATAATGGGTTGCAACTGCACATCTCTTCCCAACTCCATGTTCAGTGACATAATGTGGGTAGCTTGAAATCAGCCAATGTGGGAGTATTTACATCACAGAAATTGGCAAGCACTAGGTTTTATTTATGGTTTTGATGATTGTCTAAATTTAAGAAAGTGGTGGAGGAAATGTTAATAATGCAGACTATACTATCAAAAATTAGTATCTAATTCAGTAAACATTTGCCTCACATCATTGATGAATAAGTAAAGTTCTGACATGTTTTCATTGTTTCACTTTTGCTTACATAACATTAAAAAATTACTTTATTTCTTTGTTAACATAAATAAAAATACTAACCAGCAGTCGTGTCAGAAGTATACTTGTTGTTAACTACAACCATACGTTGGCTAAGGATATAAGAGTTTGGGAAAACCAGTTAAAGTATTCTACGAAAAATTAATTGGCCATATACACAGAATTTACAGTAAAGGATATTGTATATTTTACTGTTAATTGTAAATTATATGCTACACATCCTTTATATCAGTAATATTTATAGTAAGTGCATGTATATATGTATGTATGTAAATATGTACATTTTTCCCAAAGAAATGTTTGTCAAACATTTACCCCCATACCAAAGCTTGCATTGCTTATCATAAGTGATGTGCATATGTGCATATTGAAAACTATAAACAAAAGAAAAATCCTATATAATAGAAGGCTTATATGCAAATTAGACCGGGATTTCCACTGGGAGTTCCATGGGGAGTTCAACCAGGGGGCGAGACTGGCCCGCCAACTGCCCACAGCACCTCCCACCAGCCAGTCCAGCCCTGATCAGCCCCAATCAGGCAGGCCAGCCGGACCCCACCTGTGCATGAATTCATGCACTGAGCCTTTAGAATTAAATAATTAAATGGCACCTCCTCTGGGAAACCCTCCCTAATTCCCTCAGTTTCTCTCTGCTCAGTGTTACCATAGTATCTTTCAGCTATACCTTGGTCAGTAGCAATTGTCACACTGCCCTGAAAAGCATCTGGTTTCTATCAATCTTCCCCCGCTAGCCTGTAAGTTCCTTAGTGCAGGACTGTGTGGAGTCTTTTCTGCCACCTAACACAGAGTAGGTAGCTGCCTAGCACAGAAATGAATCAACCAGTTGGAGAATCAAAATAAAGAAAGAGCACAGGGAAAAGGCACAGATTAGATTTATAAGAGGAAATGTGGGCAGGGCCGCCTCATAATGCTTGCTTGGGACCCCAGGAGATAAGCAGCAACTGAACCCCCAAGACTTTTGATTGTGATTCTTTAGCTGAGTGCGCTTTATGGATTCATTTCATCCACAAAATTATCAGCTCTTTGATTATGAATTTGCATAAGGATGTTTGCACTTTCTTTGTTTCTTCTATCTGCTTTTTTTTTAAAATTTTCATTTTCGGGGTCTAAAAGTTACTCCATAAATGAAAATATAATCTCTTATTCTTGTCAGGCAAAGATCCTGCCCTTTGGTAGGATTTTACCTCTTGCTGGTGGGTAAACTAAAACACTCCGTGGGAATGCTCATCTTGCCCTCTGAGAGTCTGGGTGCAGCGGCCAATCTGGATAACCATGACAAGGAGTAAAGATAGTCTTAGAAATACATTCTGAGAGCGAAAAAGTAAATGTCTTCATTTTTCCAAGTGAAGGCATTCCTCCCAGCATGGGAATGCAGTAGCACATGGGAACTTTGTGAATGGGGTTGTCAGTCAGATCTGGTCTCAGATGTTAGCCCTGCTGCCAATCAGCCACAGGCCTTGGGCAGGGTAGTTGATTGTGGGGGACCTCAGCTTCTTCCTGTATAAAATGCAGATTGTAATAATACTATGCCATTCATTTCTTGTTAGAATTAAATAGGGGCTATTAAATGAAAGCATTTGTGCACACAAAGAATTGAACAAAGATGTTCATAACAGCTTTATGTTTAACAGTCAGACACTGGAAACAATCTCAAAATCCACCACAATGTAAATGAATAAACAAGTTGTATTATAACAGAAAGGGAATAAACTGTTGCTATACATCACAACATGGATGACTCTCAATATAATCACATTAAGTGAAGGAAGTCAAACATTAAAAAGTACATACTGTTTGATTTCATTTGTATAACATTGTAGAAAATGCAAATTTAGTGACTGAAAGCATATCTGTGGTTGCCTGGGGACAGAACTGAGGGCTAGGAGAGAAAAGAATGAGGGAAGAATTAGAAAAAGGCTTAAGGAACCTTTTGTGGGTGGTGGATATGTTCGTTACCTTGACTGTGGTGATGGTTTAATGTATGTACTCACATGTCAAAATTTATTAAATTGTACACTTTAAGTATGTGCAGTTTTTTGAATGTTATACTTCAATAAAACCATTAAAAACTATCCTATATAATAAAAGGCTAATATGCAAATTGACTGAATGGCAGAATGACCAGTTGCTATGATGCACACTGATCAACAGGGAACAGATGCTCAATGCAGGAGCTGCACCCTGGTGGTCAGTGTGCTCCCACAAGGGAAGCACCACTCAGCCAGAAGCCGGGCTCATGGCTGGCAAGCGCAGTGGCAGTGTCAGGCAGCAGTGCTAAGCTGGCAGTCAGACATCCCCTGAGGGCTCCCAAACTGTGAAAGGGTACAGGCCAGGCTGAGGGACCCCCCACCAAGTGCATGAATTTTGTGTACCAAGTCTCTAGTATGGGATAAAAGATTTAAAGCACGTAAAGCAGTCTCTGGTATATAGTAAAAGGTCAATAAATGGTGGTTTTATGGTGAAAATGATGAAGAAACTGACAATGATAACAGCATTCCTGGGACAGCTTATATCCTTGGAATGTTTGCACTCCTTTCTCTTCCTCCTTTACTAGTAGTCTCTTTGACCATCTAATGACTAGCCTAGTTTTCACCCCCTGAATGCCCCTGATAGTCATTCCCATCTCTGACTGCCAATATCCTCCATAGTTCAAAACCTTTCTCTCACCCTAATTCCCTAGTTGGTTTGGCTTGGTGGACAGAGCATTGGGCCATGGACCGAAAGGTCTCAGGTTCAATCCAATCAAGGGCATGTACCTTGATTGCAGGCTCGATCCTGGCCTCAGTCGGAGCACATGTGGAAGGCAATCAATCAATGTGTATCTCTCACATCGATGTTTCTCTGTCTGGGTGTCTCTCCCCCTCCCTTTCACTTAAAAAAATCAGTGGAAAATATCCTCAGGTGAGGATTAACAAAAAAAAAATTTCAACTGTATTAGAACTCAGATCCTTGACTTTTTTTTACTTTGGGCTTAACTAGATATAGATTGAAATTTGCTTTCATACTTCCTAACGTGATTAAGCCTCAGTTTTCTCATCTGCAAACTGGGGATGGTAACACCAGAGATAGTGTTGGCATAGTCAGAGGAGATAGTATAAGTAAAGCATTGAGACTCAGAGAATAAACATCCAATACATGGTAACTTGATGTCTTAAATTCCATCTCAAACTGGCTGAGTTGTTCAAGGACTACTCAATAGCACCCTCTTCTTTTTCTGAGTTCTCAACAAATTGAGACATACGATGAGCAAGTGAAAGATAAAATGCCATCACAGTCCCTTTATTCCCCCAAAAAACCTAATCTGAAATTGTCGCTTAAGGTGAAAGCCAACCTGATTCTTAGTACTAAACATCAAAAATATGACAGATTTATTTACATAGAACAGTAATGGCAACACTGAGCTTGGGTAGCTTCCCAACATAAGGGCACCAACAGAGGAATTATGATTCAGTGGGCAAATCACCCCCAAGAGACATAAAGGGGTTTCTGATCTGAGAAAGTCAAGTTGATTATTTCTGAACTGTATAGCACATAAGTCTCTCCTCTCTCACCCTTCAATGGTGTGGAGAGAGCAAAGAGACAGAGTCCAGGGATGTCACATTAATGGAGTTCCCTCCAAATGACAAGAAACATCAGGAGTGGGAATAAATATTCCCCCTTTAAAATACTGTTTCATCCATCATTTCATACATAACATAAGTACCAGTTTCCTGGTACATAAGTAATTTCATAATGGCTGAGCATATAGAAAAACTCAGTAAATACTTCTGGTCATAAGGACTAAAGTCATCATTTCAGAAGTCGACATGGGGAAAAGGAACTCCTCAGGGCAGCAACCTTCTCTAAGGCACCTCTGTCTGCACTCCTCCGGGTCATGGAACTTCCACATCTCAAATCAAGTCACCACCCAAATTGCAAGTACTGGCCTATAGATCATGTAACTGTTACCGTGACTTCTGGATCAGTATTAAATAACGCTGTGTCATCTTCCATATGGAATCCTTAAAGTGGTTGAAGAAAGTTACCTGTACCTGTATCACCCATAAGTCTTGTTGGTCGTAGATTACACAAACTCTATGTTTAATCCTTTCCTAAATATTATGGTTTCACAAAACTCTTACCCTCCTAATTCTCCTTCATTGGACAAACTCCAATCTGTCAATGACCTTATTAAAATGTGTCACCTTAAGACAACAGCTACAGACATAGTTTACCAATTAATTAATCTAATAATCACAAACTGAATGAAATGAGGCACCCTAATGGCATAGTCTGTCGACAAAACCACATACCTCACTCCAAAGAAATTGAAGCTTACTTACATGTTCTTGGCAGCACCCTCACTCTCCTGAATTTGTGGTCAACAAAAACTTTAAGTTATTTATTCATGTCAATTGCTGGCAAGCCGAGGTTTCCTGATCTTCTACTTGCACTACTAATTTTTTGGGATAGCACTTCACTTCTTTTCACCCTATTACAACTCATCTTTTTCAAGAGGTAGCCAGTGTGAGGGCATATATAGTCATTAGGCAGGCCTGGGTACAAACTTTGGGTATGATTCCCTGAGCTTCTGTTTTCTCATCTATAACATGGTAATGATGATACCCATGTCATGAGATTGCTTGAGAATAAAATGTTACCACATGTGTGAATGCCTTAGCTCAATATGTGACACAGAGAGGCAAATAAATAAACATTAACTTCCATAATATATAATACTAGAGGCCTGGTGCACAAAAATTTGTGCACTGGTGGGAGGGGGGAAGGGGTATCCCTCAGCCCCACTTGTGCCCTCTCACAGTCTGGGACCCCTCGGGAGATAACCACCTGCTGGTTTAGGCCCGCTCCCCAGGGTGGCAGATGGCAGGCCGATCCCTAGGTGCCTGCCCCGCCTCCCCGGGTCACGCACAGGGCAGGGCCAATCAGGGGGTTGGGGCGCCGCCCCCGGTCACACACAGGGCAGGGCCGATCCAGGGGTTGGGGCGCGGCCCCTGTCGTGCACAGGGCAGGTAAATCCGGGGGTTGGAGCCCCGCCCCTGAGTCGCACACAGGACCCCCCCGCCCATGATCGCAGATAGCAGGCTCGGATGATGGCAGGACAGCCAGGATGGCGCTGTCCTGCCCTGCCTACAGTATGCAAATTAGCCGCCATCTTTGTTGGCGGTTAATTTGCATATCCTGCTGATTACCCAATGGGAGGTGCAGTGAAGGTACGGTCAATTACTATGTTTGTCTATTATTAGATAGGATTATGAGAGGACATAAGTAAAAAATGTGACACCAGATGAAGTCATGAACTGAGAATTTCATTTTAATCACTTTAGGAATTACTTTAGAACTGTGTGTATAAAACCATTGATATTATGCATTTTTACTTATTCTAACTACGTTTCAGGGGAGATTTTGATACTCCAGTGTTCTCACGACTTAAGCCTGTGGTCAGCAAACCGCGGCTCGTAAGCCACATGTGGCTCTTTGGCCCCTTGAGCGTGGCTCTTCCACAAAATACCACGTGCGGGCGCACATGTACAGTGCGATTGAGCCTTCGTGGCCCATGTGCAGAAGTCGGTATTTTGTGGAAGAGCCAGTATTTTGTGGAAGAGCCACACTCAAGGGGCCAAAGAGCCACATGTCGCTCAAGAGCTGTGGTTTGCCGAGCTGCAGTTTGCCAACCACTGACTTAAGCAATTTGCAGATGTCTTAGGGAGATATTTCTTCCAAATGTCAAGGGTCAACCATGTAAAACCAACTTACCTTCTTTGGAAGCCTCTATCATTTATCCATGATGCCTCATGACACTATCAGAAGTTCTATGGTCAAGTATTTCAATGGCCTAGGATGGAATCCCCATGGGACTACAAATATGAACTCAATAGGGAGCTAACAACTTTCACCCTGAATTATCTCTTATTCATATTTGTGCTATCCTTTCCTTTCCAGTGTGAAGACATTCTTCCTACTAGAAAAAATAGAACTCAAACAGCAGCTGGGTGGCTAAACGATCCCAGAGTCATCAATCCCTCTCTTACCCATTCATCTTTCTCTGAACATTTCTATAAGGATTTTCTTATTCATATTTATTTTTATTTTCAAGCCCCAACACTTTCTGGAGTTTAGACTTTGTAGTATATTGATGTACTATTCCTATATAATAAAAGCCTAATATGCTAAATGTCCTTTCAAACAAACAAAGTGTAATATGCTAAGGCTGCTCAACCGCTTGCTATGATATGCACTGACCACCAGGGGGCAGACAGTCGGCCAGTCAAGCAGTTGCTATGATGTGCACTGACCACCAGGGTGTAGACACTCTGACTGGAGGTTAGCTTGCTGCTGGGTTCTGGCTGATCAGGACTGAGCAATACGGGTATTATACTAATGATATGCTAAGGCTGCTCAACTGCTTGCTATGATATGCACTGACCACCAGGGGGCAGACAGTCGGCCAGTCAAGCAGTTGCTATGATGTGCACTGACCACCAGGGTGTAGACACTCTGACTGGAGGTTAGCTTGCTGCTGGGATCTGGCTGATCAGGACTGAGCAAGACGGGCCAGATATGCCCTGGAGCCCTCTCACAGTCCCTCCCCAGCTGGCCAACCTCCTGTGTCCCTCCTCAGCTCCAATTATGCACCGGTGGGGTCCCTCGGCCTGTTCTGCACGCTCTTGCAATCTGGGGCCCCTCAGAGGATGTCAAAGAGCTGGTTTTAGGCCCAATCCTGCAGGCCAGGCTAAGGGACCCCACTGGTACACAAATTCACGCACCAGGCCTCTAGTCAATTATAATTCATCACACCTCTTGATATCCATACCTTTGACCATGTAATTTTGCAGGGTACACTTACTCTGGACAAAGCATTCTGACTTATTAATTCTGGGCTCCACCATATGATGTACTTTGGCTAATGGGATATTATCAAGCACAATGCAAGCTCTTGTACCTCTGCCACTACCGCAAGCCCATTTCACAACTAGGTCCCTAGAGCAGTGGTTCTCAACCTTGGCTGCACATTAGAATCACCTGGGAATCTTTTTAAAATCCTGATTTCTGGGCCTCATCCTCCGGAAATTCTGTTTCTTTGTTATGGGGTGGGGCTACAGCATTAGTAACAAAGAAACAGAATTTCCATAGGATGAGGCCCAGAAATCAGGATTTTAAAGATTCCTGGGTGATTCTAATGTGCAGCCAAGGTTGAGAACCACTGCCCTAGAGAATGAAAGTATTACCAGTTATGCCAGCCAAGACCCTACTAGATCAACAATAGCCATTCATACCCAGACAGGTGAACAAGCCTGGCCAAGATCAGAAGAACTAATTAGCCAACCTGCAATCAATCTCATACACACATCAGCTAAGTCCAGCCAAGATGAGCTAAACCTCAGATTTCTAGACTAAACAAATGTCATTGTCATGTTATGATAATGCTTTACAGTTATCTGTTACTCGGCATTATTGTTGCAACAGATAACTAATACAGCCTCCCCCACATGAGCCTACCAGAATTATGTCTAGAAGACTTGAGAATGAAAGAGGTAGGGGAACCTTTCTTCATTCCTATCAACTATGCTCATTTAAGCATTAGGAAGTAAAGAAGCTTGGTGACCCTTAAGGCTCCCTCTAAATAGTTGACATCACGATCAAGAGTCTCATAAGCTAAGTCCCACAGGAGTAGAAGCTCGATGATTTCCTTGAATACAAAAAAACGTATCCGTTTCCACCAGATGTCATGATCACCTGCCACAGAGTCAGCACTCAGTCTGACACTAATACACTCAAAATGGATGGTTTATCTATTCTGTCACCCAGAACAATTTTACCATTGCAAGCTTGCTTTTGAAATATAAAATCTTGGGAGAGTTGCAACTTTGTCTGTAACTTGGATTTTTTTTTTTTTTTTACAGAGAGCTATTTTAAATGTCCTCAAACTTGTGTGGGAATGCCAATCGGTCACATTTAATTGGCCAGACTGTGAGCCTCAGCAATGCAACACTCTGCAGAAAATGAAACACAGACATGATTGTTACTTTGCTCCATTATTGTGGCTACAGAATGGCAAACCAATCTGTTGAAACTGGAAAATCCAACCGCTCAATTATCTGTCAGGCCCACACAGTTAAACACCCCATAAGCATTTTTGCCTATTTAGCTTAGACATATTTTGATTGAATGAATATATTGCTTGCTTGGAATTGTGTATGGCCAAGACTCAAGGTCCTTCTAACAGTCTGTCAATCCTCAGGAAAAGGTTGATCTTACAAATATAGACATTCATTCATTCATTCACTCACTCACATAACCTGCAAATATTTACCACATACTTATTCTGTGCCAGAAAATGTGTTAGGATCTGGGAATAAGGCACAGTTAAATAACTATCTATATATGTAAAAACCTAAGTGACCATTTGAACGGTAACTATGGTGTGCACTGACCAGCAGCGGGCAGAAGCTCAATGCACAGGCATGGAAACATGGAACAGACTGATGAATCTCAGAGGGAAGTGGGGAGGGAGAGGGCAGGAAGAGATTAACCAAAGATCATATATGCATACTAGAGGCCTGGTGCAAAAATCCGTGGCCTACAGAGATTGAGTTGAAACTGCCCCAGTGAACGGATTCTTGCACCAGTGGGGTCCCTCTGCCTGGCCTGCGGGGATCGCGCCGAAACTGGCAATCCAACAACCCCCAAGGGGTCCCAGATTGTGAAAGGGCACAGGCCAGGCCTAAGAACCCCACTAGTGCATGAATGCATGCACCGGGCTGCTAGTTAGTTAAATAAACACTAATAAGAAGGTACATTGAGAATAAAGACTAGGATATGACTTTAAAGCAATGTTTCTCAACTTGAAACAATTCTGCTCTCCCTAATCAGGGGACATTTGCCAAGATCTGAAGACAGTTTTGATAATCATGTTAGAGGGGAAAGTGCTACTAGAATCTAATGGGTAGAGGGCACACACACTGCTAAACATTTTATAATTCACCCAACACCCCTTACAACAAAGAATTACCTAGTTCAAAATATTAAGTGTGGAGACTGAAAAACTTTGCTCTAAAGCCATGCACTGGGCTAATTTCTTTGAGATCAACATTTCTATCTAATCTATCACTGTATCATCTGCCCCAGCACAGGCAGGTAATCCATAAATGCTGGCTAGCTGGCTGGATAGATGCATGGATTTCACAATTATAGATGGTATCAAAAACATATATATTGGGCATTGAGTTATTTGGCCATCATAAACTTAGTAGGCGGTTTAACTTTCCAACCTAGAGCTTAGATGGCTCCAAGAAGGGAAACAATCCAGAAATTTTGACATGGATTTCACAGGATATAATGAACTGTGCTTAATGATAAATTTGGTGCTCCAGAAATCCCTACAGCTCTGACCTTACCCTCTTATCTAGATCCTCATTCTCCTCAGATAAAATATGCTGGGCTGCTCCTTCAAACCTTCCCGGCCTAAAATGAAGATAATCTGTCTTCTTTTATTTTATAACCACTGGAGATGAGAGTTAATTTGTCTTATCCAACATTCTGTAGAGTCATTTGGCCAATTATTCTAGTTTGGTTCTCAACTCATCCCTAGCAATGTACAATCTGTTTGGGATGTTAATTTTTAATGGTGTGATTTTGACTTGTCTTTCAAGCGAGTTGAATAGAAATATGGATTTATTTTTATGCCTTTCATCAATACAGGGGAACAGAATAAATTACTCAAGAACATGTTCTCTTGCCTTCACTTCCTCCCCCACCACCCGCCCCATAAGAGATTATGAAGAGAAATGCAGAAGTGTTGATCTTTTCTATAACAGACTGGGAATGTACCCTACTTATGAATGAGTTACTATATTGGTGCTATGGAATGAGACATGCTGAGGCCAGCAGAACCCTTTCCCTGCCTTTCGAGAGGCCACAGTAAGAAGAGGCTCCATAGTGGGTAAGATGCTGGCAGCTGCACCTGGTGTCCAGGATGAGAGCTCAAGTAGGATCCTAAAACTATTGGTATCTATATGTCTTCCACTGGATCATGTGATCATTGGGACAGAGATCAAGACTTTATAAGCAAGCATCTCCTACTTACCTTAAATTTGGTTCCTCATTTGAAATCCTCCGGAGAAAATTCCATATTAGAATAAGTATTTGGAAACCCTTCCTCCTAAAGATTCAGATTAAATGTGGGGGTGGGGGGATAAAATATAAATGAACAAATGTGTGCATTTTGCTAACACTGGTCTAGCTAGTCAGGTTCTGATGTCTAATTGCCTGCCTGGCCCCCTAAGGCTGTGTGCTGTATTTAAATAGTATAGTGTTTAGAAACCGACCAAACAACTCTCATCCCAACTGCTCTGATAAGCCAGATAGCCTTGGCCAAAGTTTAAAAGGTGAAATGAAAGATTCCTTCCTACTGTGCCAGGTACAATGCAGATGACATGTAACACTAAGCACACACATTCACTGCTTTCAAGTTGTTTCCAATCCACTGTGGGGGATAGATACAGGTTTGTTTTTGTTTTGAGCCCCCTCTTGCTTTCTGTAATTATTTAAAATACAAAGAGAAATACAGACTTCTTTGACTATTCTTTCTTTTCTTCTCTTTTTGGCTGCCTTTACATTTCCCATCACCTCCAAATTTCTGGTATCACTCATGAAAAGGTACAAATACGAAGTCTGAGCCCTAGTTGGTTTGGCTCAGTGGATAGAGCATCAGCCTGCTGACTGAAGGGTCCCAGGTTCGATTCCAGTTGAGAGCACTTACCTGGTTGCGGACTCGATCCCCAGTAGGGAGCATGCAGGAGGCAGCTGATCAATGATTATCTCTCATCATTGATGTTTCTATCTCTCTCTCTCTCTCCCTTCCTCTCTGAAATCAATAAAAACAAATAAAAAAATAAATTTTAAAAAGTCTGAAAACAGGAAACTGCTAATGTTGGTTCAAGGGTCACTATCAATCAAGATAAGGATTTGCTAAGATTTTCTTGTTCTTTTTCTTATATTAATTGCCTCATGTTACAAAATGGCTACAGGAATTCCACGTATCATATCTATAAGACATACACACACAAAATGAGAGAAACAAAGGCTGGTCATCCATTTCAACTGAATATGACTCTTTCAATAAAGAATGGGAAAGCTTTCTGGAAAGTCCTACCCTATAGGTTTTAAGTTTTATGTAGTTGTATAGATCCTGGCACATGGCTATTTCTAACTGAAGATGGTATAAAGGAATGTGTTGTAGATGGAGGTCATGCAGCCATGCAAAAGGGTCTCCTGAGCAATCCATTTGGGAAATATCAGTGCAGAAATAAATATGCATACAGTTATATAATAATATATAAATTTATGAAATTTATATGCTATCTATATATATAAAACCTTAATATGCAAATAGACCGAACAGCAGAACAACTGGTCACCATGGCATGTGCTGACCACCAGAGGGCGTGCACAAAACATGGCTGGCATCAGCAGCAAGCAGGAGAGCACGGAACATGGCGGGCATTAGCCACAGGGGGATGGTGGAGCAGGTAAGCGGGGGTGCCAAACCAAGGTGGGGCTCCCATCACTGTCATTGGGGTGTGCCTCTGGTGGTTACTGAAAATTCTTTGCTCCCATGTGCCACAGTCCCACCCAGTACTCACACCTGCTGTTGGTGCCAGCCTGGCTCGCTCCCACTGCTGGCGCCAGAGCTGCCGCTTGCACCTGCTGCCAGCATCCAGCACCAGCCCCAATTGCCCCTAAGGGCTTCTCCACCTCCCCCAATTCCTGAGGGGCGATTGGGGAAAGCAGGCAACTCTCACACTTACTGCCGGCAATGGTCCCACTCATACCCACTGCCGGCACTGGAGCCACTGCTCGCACCCACTGCTGGTGCTGGCTCCACTCACATTCGCAGCTGGCGCCAGAGCTACTGCTTGCACCCACTGCCAACACCAGTCCTGCTCATACCTGCAACCAGGTGCTGGTCCGTTGGCACTGTCAGCAGGTACAAGCAGCAGCTGTTGGGCCCTGATCGCCCCTCAGGGCTTCTCCACCTCTTCCTGCTCCTGAGGGGTGATCCGAGCAGCAGCCACTGCTTGCACCCACTGCTGGCACTGGCCCCAATTGCTCTGCGCCATCAGTGGGTGTGAGCAGGGCCGGTGCCATAAGCGCATGGGAGCAGCGGCAGCAGGAGCAGAGCTGCTGTCAGAGAGAGGACAGGGGGCCATGGCAGGAGGGGCTGGGCAGAAGCACAGAGGATGGGCTGAGACCTGCCCCTGTGCCCACCGCAGCCTAGCAGTCCACAGTTCCTTTCAAGGTGCATGAATTCGTGCACTGGGCCCCTAGTGAATATATAAAAAGCACATGAAGTCAAAAACTTGGAAAACTACAATTGGATTATATTGTTTTGAATACATTTTACATGTCATCAAATTTCATTGTCTCATCAACTATGTGGGGTAAATATAATTATTAGTACCATTTTATAAACAAAGAAACTGGGGTACACAGACTAGGTAAAATTACTAATCCAAGGTCATACAGCCAGGAAGGGAAAAGTCAAGGCCTGATCTTAGATTTTTAAAAACATTTATTCTTCTAGTTCTCTTTTTTGACTCTGCCCTTGAGCACAAATATGTACAATAAAAACGAAGCATGAAATTTGTATACACACACCAAGCATTGGTGGGAAACTGTAGTAAATAAGTGTCCAGAACAAGTAAGCTTTGAAGCAAGAATTCCAGGATAGTTGAAAGGCCAATTCATCCACTCACTCATTGAAGCATCTGTGGAGCACATTCTAGATTCCATCTGTGGGCTAAGGATATAGATGAGAAAGACACCACTACTTTGTACATGTGGCTCATTGTTCAGAGAAGGAAACAGTAAGGTACTATGTGAACTCACTGAGGTTTCCTTCACCTTGGTCCTTCCAGAGCCTGAAGGCAAAGATCAAAGTGAAAGGTTCTTTGGGATGTGCAAGCCCAGGGTATCAGGGTGAGGAAGTACAGCGAGGCAAGAAAAAACTTAATATGATGCAATGCAGTCCTAAGCTGTCCAGGGCTTCACAAGGAGCCTCAAAGAGCCATCACAGGCTGTAGTTGGTTAAATAATGGCCAACAAAAATGCCCACAACCTAATCCTGAGTACCTGTGAATATGCTATCTGACAAAGTAAAAGTGATTTTGCAAATGTGATGAAGTTTAGGATCTTGTGTCATGGATTACCTAAGTGGGCTCATGGAATCACAAGAGTCTTGATAAGAGAGACACAGGATGGTCTGAGTTAGAGAAGGAGAAGGGGCAACAGATGCAGAGAGCAGAGTAATGTGGAGCCAGGAGCCAAAGAATGCAGGCAGCCTCTAGAAGTTGAAAAAGGCAAGGAAATGAATTCTCAGAGCTTCCAGAGGGGATGCAGCTCTGCCAACTCATTTTATACTTTTGACCTCAAGATCTGAAAGAGAATAAATTTGTATTTCTTTAAGCCACCTCGCTGTGATAATGTGTAACAGCAATGAGAATCTAATATACAGGTCTCTCAGAAGGTGTGTTCATTTGAAACACATGATTTTTCTAGAAAAATTTTATGGAGGGGAGCTCACAGATGGTGAAGGGAACAAGAATATATTTGTCTAGTTGCTTCCAAATATCTCCCACTTCCTATCCATCAAAGTTTACCTCATATAGTGCTAACTGCCCACCTTTTCAGTTGTCACCTTTCAATTCCTTGGCAACTGCTAGGAATCTATATTCCATACTTCAAAGTGGTTCATGCTCATCAATGTGGGCAAAGTGATGACTAAGAGAGAGAATAAAAGAAGAGAGGTAGGTAGTTCAGGTAAACTGGGAAGTGCCAAAATGATATGCAGTGCTGAGGGTGACTAACTTTGCTTGTGAAGGAAATCATCCAAATATTTATCTAGCTCCTTTGGTAGACTGAAGTCATTTCTAGTGAGGAATTTTTGCCTTTGCCTGTCTAATATACAATCCCCAATTCTCTCAGTAACTGCATCGTATTTCTTTTGGAAACAATCCTTCTTAACCCTGTGCATGTCCCAAACTGAACTGACTCCCTCATTTATTCCAGAAAGAGGCATTGTCAAGACTTAGCCAGTCAGAAAGACATTGTCAAGACTTGCCACAACAATTGCTTCAGGAACAGGCATGGCCCCAAGCCTGGCCAATACTGCACCCACCAGGCAATAGAGATTGGTTCAGGGCAGTGCCCATGACCCTGTTAGTTTAGTGGCTCTAAGCTCTGAAACATATTTTTAGTATTGGGACACCATCTCTTTTACCACTCATCTTGGAGTTGAGAGTATGTCAACCTAGAATTTCCCAGGGTATGAAGTCAGCATGAGGGGAGGAAAGGGGACACCCTGGAATATCAGTTGGCCTTCTGAATCCGACCATACCTAGATGAACTTCACATGTATGTGGTTCAATACATTTGTCAGCTTAAGGGGGTTTGTTTTTTGAAAGATTCCCAGTACTTCTTCAAGGTCACATTTTCACTTGCTGCCAACAGGGAGTCCTCGATGCTTCCAGAGACTGAAGTAGTTAATAAATTCAGAAGCAGGCCAGAGAGAGGTAGCAGCCCAAAACTTCTTGAGGAGCTACACATCCTCCAGGAAAATCCCAACTGTACCTTGACACTGTCTTCACTATGCCCAGACCCCTTCCCCAGTGGCACTGGTCATGGCCACCTCAATAGACAGCCTTATAAAGTTTCTCCTTGTTCAGTCACACCACTTCCTACACAACAGCATAAAAATCTATTTCTTGGAGTGTGAGCAACTGCGCTGTAGACTGGCATGATGGCTAGCCTGTTTGCCTGGTCCAGCCCCTCGTGCAGTGATTCTAGTGATTAGATGTGGCCAATTCCAGCCTCTGTGAAATAGAAAATTGCTGCAATTGTCAACAATGGGTCTGGCCCAGACTGAACCTAACATGCCTACAGTCCAAGCAAGAAGGTACCTACCAACTCCCACAGTCCCTCTTCCGAAACCAGGACACTCCTCTCAGGAATGAAGGAAAGGCCATTTTCAAGGCGGTAATTGCATAATATGTGGAATGTAACAAAAGGGAGACTCTCGAGCTCCATTACTTTGAAGGGTCTGTCAGTGTTTTCATTATAGTCCATTTTCTGCAGTGATTTATCTTCAGCCATGAAGCTGGGCTGACAGCTGGGGCTTAGCACCCACAGGCCCAGCCCAGGAGAACTGTGTGGAACTTAATTTAGTTGGAATTGTTTGGCCAGCTCCATGCTGAGGACTTACAAACTATAAATTAAATACGAGTTTGGTTCCTCTGGCACTTTTGTGGCAGTTCTTGTTTGGAGCATCCTCAGTAGCTCACCTGCAAACTGTGCTTTCCTGACAGGCTAACGCATCTGTGGCCAGGAAAGAAAGCAGGAGAGTTACTCTTTATATTTTTCAAGGGGCTATATTTTGGGAGGAAGGGGAAGGAATTTTATAACTGAAATCCATAAATGTAATTTATGCTTCAAGTAAAAAAAAAAAATGTCACTTGAACTCAGATAATCACTTAAAAGTTATCTCCTTGTCTTCTCTCTTTATATGGTCCTCACATGACCCCTGTTTCTAGACTTAGAAGGTGAGACATAATTTGCAATGCCCCCAGCCCCAACGCAGGTCATCTGTCTCCTTGGACAGACAGTCCCAGAGTCTGGGCCTTAGAACAGCAAAGCCATGTCCTAGAAATTAAGGCCAATATGAACCCCAGGAACAATTCTCGGGCAGGCCAATGCCCAGTTTGGAACATGGTGTTCAATGAATCTGGATTCCAGGATGGAGGGTAGAATTCACCCAGAACCCAGCAGTCTCTCTTTAGAGTTAGACAAGGGAGAGGAGCTGTGGAAAATCAGTCTGACCCTCTGGGGAATCAATAAGTGAACAACTCACGGCCTTCTACCAATATTGTCTTCTATAAGCCAGGGTCCTGTCCCACAAAGCCCTGGAGTTCTCAGGCCATTGTCCTCACCTTCACCATCATTTGCGCCATCAACAACATCCATCAGTGTCAATTCCACCATCATCAGTACCATCATCACTCTCACCAAGAATATTATTGAGAATTACCTCAAGGCAGGCCCTGTACCATATAGTCCATGTGTGGTCTAAATCAATCCCCACAACAAGCCTTAGTGTAGGAGTTTTTATCCTCGTTTTACAGTGTGGGAAACTGAGTCTCGAAGAGGGAAGAGCACACACTGAAGGCTACCAAGTTGGGAAGCCAGAACAGACTGACCTGATGCTCAGATTCTGAATCACTATGGGACACCAGCTGATATCAACAGAGTGTAAACTCCCCAGGAAGCTGACTCAGAATAGTGTTTGGAGTTCACTGTGTATATGAGGGGGGTGTCCTTGGGACCAACACCTGTGGAACAGAGTGGAAGGAAGCAGGGGTGAGCAGAAAGTAAGTAGAGCTCTGAGGCAGGACTAATCCAAGCCCCGGTTCACACAACAGGGCGCTCTGGTGCTAGAATGCTCTGCCTGTGACAGTGCCCTGTCTTGGGCTAGGATGGCTGGGCCTCTATACCCTGTATGAATTTCCTATGGCTACAGCAATAAGTTACCACAAATTCTGGCTTACAAGTAGCTTAAAACAGCACAAATTTATTCACAGTTTTGAAAGTCACAAGTCTGATATGGGTTTTATGGGGATAAAGTCAAGGTTTTGACAGAGTTGCATTTTTTGGAGATTAGTCTGTTTCCTGGCCTTCTTTAGCTTCTAGAGGCTGCCTGCACCCCTTCCTCCATCTTCAAAATTCATCACTCCAACCTGTGCTCCTGTCATCACATCTCCCCTCTCTCTCTGCTTCCATCATCACATTTTCTTCTCTGATGCTGACCCTCCTGCCTCACTCTTACAAGGACCCTTGTGACTGTGACATTTAGGGCCCACCAGGGTAGTCTCCCCGACTAAGGCCTGAGGCAAGAGTGAAGAAACAACATGGAGTCACCACAGCCAAGCAACATAATTACCTAAATCAGAATGAGCTAAAGCATGAAGAGTAGATTTTATTTTACTTTAACTAGACTGAGGACTTAAACTTTTGACCTGTTCAGTTGTACATCAATGCCTAGAGAGAGAGATATCTAACACTCTCTAAAGAACTTAGAAAAGAATATTAGGTATTCAGAACACCTGACATCCATTATCCAGCCCACTTGACATCTGGAAGATTACCATCTTGGACCATCCAGAGGCTAAGAATGCAGGACTGATTCTCCTCAAGAATGTACTTTTTACTAGTACTGTAAGAATTGTCAGCTTTTCACTTTTATATAGAACACTCTGGTAGTGTTTGCTCATTTAGAAATCTTAAGGCTCTTAAATAAAGAGCCTTTTAATTCTAATGAAGCATTCAGATTCATTTAGGCTAGGTTGACAACTCCTTAACTTAATCACATCTGTAAAGTCCCTTTTGCCATGTCCGGTAACCAATTCACAGGTTCTGAATATGTACATCTTCGGGGGAGGGTCATTACTCAGCCTGCTACTTGCCCCCCAGTCACTTATTGTCTGTAGGTCTTCCAGCCAAGGCAACCGCAGAAATGGGCTGACAGCTGAAGACCCTCTGCTGACCACACAGCTGGGGGCAAAGTCCTTCCTGAGGACGGACCTGGAAGCATCTCCATGTTCATCACACAGTCCCAGAAAATTCAGGTTCCACCCAGCCCAGATGACCCCTTTTCTTGCTTTAGAGATCTGCATTCGGCCTTGACTGGTTTGGCTCAGTGGGTTGCAGATGGAAGGGTCGCAGGTTTGATTCTGGTCAAGGGCATGTACCTCAATTGCAGGCTCTATCCCAGGGCCTGCAGGAGGCAACCAGTCAATGTGAGAGTAAATGTGTATCTCTCACATCAATGTTTCTCTCTCCCTCTAAAAGTCAATGGAAAAATATCCTCAGGTGAGGACTAACAACAACAAAAGAAGATCTGCATTCGCCCAGCTTGAATCCTAGCTCTAAGCTCCATCTCAGACTATGTTACCAGGGTCTGCTTTCATCTTCCTCTCCTGTGAATCACAATACTCCAATTTTATATTTATGATCAACTGTTTAAAGTACCTCTTGAGCATCTGACCACAGCTCAATTGCCAATTACTGCAATAATCATCTGTCTCTTTGTATTCAGAAAGCAACAAAGATTAGGAAATGCAAAGGCAGCTTTTGGCATTGAGCAGTTGTGTTCTGGGGGGTGTTTTCCCCTGCTGTAAATGTGTTACACCGCAGCATATTTCTATCCATCTGCAGCTCTGCCATATTGCAGGTAACTGTGAACAAAACAAGCAATAAAACTGCAAAGGGGCTGCTGCTTTTTCCTATATATACATAGACTCTCAGTTACCTGTGCTAAC
Source organism: Myotis davidii (assembly GCF_000327345.1). Classification (NCBI taxonomy): domain Eukaryota; kingdom Metazoa; phylum Chordata; class Mammalia; order Chiroptera; family Vespertilionidae; genus Myotis; species Myotis davidii. Next base: position 7,783,706 of record NW_006289713.1, read on the forward strand.
AGCATAAGGCTCCTCTTCTTAGCTTTTTTATAATATATTTCTATTGATTTCAAAGAGGAAGGGAGAAGGAGAGAGAGTTAGAAACATCAATGATGAGAGAGAATCACTGATCAGCTGCCTCCTGCATGCCCCCCACTGGGGATCAAGCCCACAACTGGGGCATGTGCCCCTGAATCGAATTTGAGACCCTTCAGTCCACAGGCCAATGCTCTATACTGAGCCAAACTGGCTAGGGCAGCTCCTCTTCTTAAGTGCATTCCTTACTCCTAAGCAGACCTGTCACCTGGAGGCCCACAGTAAAAGACTTAAAGAAAAGGCGGGAAGTGCTTTTTTAAAAAGTGATCAACACAGAACGTATTCTCCAATGCTGCCATCTGAACGATCCTCTTTCTGAAATGTGCTTCTTGCAGAATAAATGATAAACACCAATCTACTCATTAGAATGGGCACTGAAGTGCTAACCCATCATTCTATGTCAGTGATTTTTCAACTGGTGTGCCGCAAGAATTTTTAAAACATGCAATACCTGATTATTTAGTCAGGGGCACTGACCTCTTTTCCCTTAGATTGTAATAAAATAAAATAAAACATGACAACAGCCAACACAATAGCCATCCAGTGTCAGGTGGCTTTTTTTGTGTGTCAGATCGGCAAAAAATATATTTTTTGGTGTGCCACAGAATTTTAGTAATTAGTTTATGTTTGCCATGAGGTGCCATGAGATGAAAAAGGTTGAAAATCACTGCTCTATGTGATTCTGGAGGGGTTGTCAATAGAGAAAATCTTATCTTTCCTACAGCAGTGGGGGATATTGACTGCAAGAGGTCTAGAAGTCTGGAAGTCAGTCTCTCTCTCTCTCTCTCTCTCTCTCTCTCTCTCTCTCTCTCTCCCTCTCTCCCCCCCTCACCCCCCACCTCCAAGTTGCTGAGGTGCTATGACTGGAGTTTGGGGTCCCTGGTAGCCATGATGTCTGTCTTCTCAGGAGATGGCGAGGATTGGAGCCAATGTCTTCCTTGAACCCCTGAATTTAATTATGCCTAAGGGCAATACCTAATCCTTCTCAGTTATACAAGGCAATATATGCTTCTTTAAACATGTTATTTTTAATGGACTTCTACCATGAGACAGTGAAAGTAACATTACCTTTTTTGCATTTCCCTCTAGATCAGCGGTTCTCAACCTGTGGGTTGCGACCCCTTTGGGGGTCGAACAACCCTTTCACAGGGGTCGCCTAAGACCATCGGAAAACACATATATAATTACATATTGTTTTTGTGATTAATCACTATGCTTTAATTATGTTCAATTTGTAACAATGAAATTGGGGGTCACCACAACATGAGGAACTGTATTAAAGGGTTGCGGCATTAGGAAGGTTGAAAACCACTGATCTCGAGAGTTACTTGGGGACTTGTAACCAGGGGAGAAGCGGGCAGCCACAGCTCATCCCTGGCTTTTACCTCCTTCTTGATTTTGTCTCCAAGGCCCCCTGTTTCTCTGACTTTCCAGTGAGCTAAAAGCAGCCCACCTTGGCTCACTTCTTTCCTATAACAATTCTAGGGACTAAAGCAGAGTACCACCTACGCTCTCTCCTGCTGCTTCTATTACCCTACATTCTCCTGTGTTTCACTGTCCCAACTTTAATAAGCATGCTCTCAAAATCACCTGAACTCATATTGTGAAATCTTTCCTATATGAGGCAGACCTGCTCAGTGACCAGCCCCTGTCCAATAACACTCTGAGGTATTAGGGGTTAGGATTTCAACATGTAAATTTTGGTGGGGCACAATCTAACCTATAACACTCTGCCTTCTCGTCCCCCAAATGAATGTCCTTCTCACATGTGAAATACATTTTACCCTACCCCAGCATCCTCAAAATTTGTAACCAATTCCAGCAACAAGTCTAAGTCCAAAATATCATCTAAATTTCACTTAAGTCAGGTGTGGGTGAGGCTCAGGGTATAATTTATTCTAGAGCAAAATTTCTCTCCAACTGTGAACCTGTGAAACCAACAATGAGTTCCTTGAAGCTTCTAAAATGTAATGGTGGGGGCAGGCATAGGAAAGACATAGTGTCCTTTATCGGGGCCTTCCTGTGAGTGGTTCCTGAATGGGACCATGCTCCTGCCTGGGACACCACCAAACACCACTCTTCCAGGAGACCCAGGTTCATAGGTCTATTTCTCACAAGCCATACTAGAAGTCAAAGTTTCCCGAATGTCCTAATGGCATTAGAAATCTTGATAAACAAACATATGGCATTCTATGAAGCATAGAACATTGTTCTTGATACCTTAGTAACTATCTTCTCACTCCTTCCTTGCTTTTAGCTTTCAATCTGGGAAAAAAAAGTACAAAAAGAGACAATTCTGGGTTTTTTTCTTCCTTGTGACTCTATGAGAATTAATATATACTACTAATGCAATATTCCCATTCTATATGAATTGACATGGACATGTTTGTGTTCATGTTGATCTCCCATGGATCAAGTAGGCCTGGTATTTATTGTCTTGAGTATGGTAAGAAGAAAAATGTCCTTGAAGATCAATGACTTTCAATGATCAGAGATTCAAGAGCCTTTTGCTCCAGCTGGATAATGCACTTAGGATTTTAATCAACCTGAACGTGTGGATTTTATACATTATTCAAGACCTCCATGAGCCCCACATGTATTCTCCTGTTGACAAACACCCTGTTAGAAGCCCGAGTTGTCTCGGAGCAGTGCAGAGACCCTGTTGGTATTCAAGGCAGCGGTTCCCAGAAGGACTGAAGTCAACACTTATTTGCACTTGAGCCAGATCTTTGAAAATTGGGCATTTTCTGTTCTAAACTCCCCCAGTTGCTTCCTGCGCTTCAGCATTAATATCAGTCTCAATTTAATGCGGACATTTATGGTGTCAGAGAAGGATGCATATGAGGAAATAGCTCTGGACAGGAGTGAGGAAATGCCCCAAGGGGCTCCTTGGTCCCATTGTTCTGTAGGACAGGAGCCCAGTGAGACAGGGACTGAGTCAGAAGTACCAATTTCTGCCTGAGACAGTGGCATCCTAATGAGCTCTAATTGACAGCTGGCTCTCAGCCTCTTAGGGCTCTTTCAGGCCTCCAGGCTGCAGAGTGCACTTATCGTCAAAGCTGGGCAAGGACAGCATAGCCTATGATATCTACGAGGGGACCCACTCAGCAATGCACAGAGGGCATAGGATTAGAAGTCCAGCTCTGGTAGACTCAGGGGGGTATCTAATTCCACCCATTAACATCAGTATTATGATGGACAAATCACTTCACTTCCCCCAGCCCCATTTGTATGTAAAATGAAATGATAGCTGTACCTACCTCCAGGATCCAAGAAAACTCAGGGAATCACCTCTGTGTATGCCCTCAGTCTGGAGTATTAATAGCAGCAATACGAATAGTTATTACTATGGCAACTTCCAGCAAGCATGAAAAATGCATTTCTCAGAAATAATGATAATCCTGATGGTAAAAATAATTATGATGAAACAGCTAACATGCATTGATCTAGACTCGATGCTAAGTGGTTTGCAAGCCTAACCTCATTTAATGTTCACAACTAAATAGGGGTACTTACAGATGGAGAAACTGAGACTAGGTGCAGATACATGCACAAAGGCACAAAGGCAGATCTGGATTTGAATCCAGGCCCAACAGGCACCAGCATTCTTTTACCATATTACACAAGAGATAGGCAGCACATTAACTTCTCTACACCTCAGTTTTGACTGGTTAATTCCCATTTCAGAGGTAATTATGGGGATCAAATTGATTATGGAACTTAAGGAAGATGCTTTGGGCACACAAAGATCTGACTGGGAAGTTGGATATTTGTTGTCAAACCCACCACCCTAAGCCCTCTGTGCACCCTTTAGAGACAGTGTGATCCTGTAACTGAGAAACTCCTCCTGCAAGCTATTAGGAGGAGTTCACCCTGCAGAGAGGAGAAAAGAAGCCAAGGATCCACACCACAGAGAGGCATGCAGGTCTCACTCCCAAGCAATCTGGTTTTCTTAATAACCCAAAAATATGGTGTAGTAGGTACAATGGTCACCCAAAGATATTCAGGTCCCAACCTCCTATGATTATGTTATCTTAAATGGCAAAGGGGACTTTGCAGATGGGATTAAATTAAGAATCGTGAGATGGGGGAATCATACTGGATTATCTATGTGGGTCAATATAATCACAAGGTCCTTATAAGAGGAAGGCAGGAGGGTCAGAGTCAGAGAAGGAGACTAGACAATAGAAAAGCTGAAGTTAAAGAGAGAGAGCTGAAAATGTGAAGATGCTACTGTGTTGGCTTTGAAGATGAAGAAAGGGGCCATGAGCCAAAGAGTACAGGTAGCCCTTAGAAGCTGAAAAGATAAGAAAGAGAATTTCCACAAGGAATACAGTTCTGCTGACCCATTTTATATTTCTGACTTCCAGAACTATAAGAGAATAAATTTGTATTTTTCTAAGCCACCACGTCTAGGGTAATTTGTTATAGCAGCAACAGGAAACTAATACAGTCTGTATCACCTACAGAGCTGAACATACTTCAAACAAAACTCCAACCAGCATAGCAAAAGAACAAATCTCTTTCTATGCTGTGCTATTGTGAGAAATTATTGTACAGCTGGGCTTTAAAACAGATTCGGTTTTGTTCAAATCTTGTTGTTAAATATTCAGAAGGAAAAGAGACATGGCCCCATTCAGAACAGAATGTCAGCATTTTGCATTTGCAGAAAGCAAGACTGTAAAACAGGATGATATGAAATCTCTTTGTAAAATGTGAAGTGATAGACACATGCACTGAATTATTATTATCAATATGAATTTTAAAAACGAAGAAGCAAGTTCCCAAAGTGGCACTTTGCAGGCTTTTCTACCACCCACCCATCTTTGGGAATAGAAAGAGAAAGGTAAAGCTGGCAGCCAGGGCAGAGAGGAGACCCATCCTTTCCAAAAACTGGGAATATTTGGGATTGTCTCAAAATTGGTCACATCAGACAATAAAGTGTGGCTCACTGAATAAATGTGCAATAGAGAAAAACAGCAAAATAAGCCTAGAGACAGAATGCTAATAGTCAGGCAAATAAGGGGAGACAAGTATTTGAATATTCATGAGCTTCTAATCAAGAGCTTTAGATGAATACAGAAACGGTCCCATTGGTGACAATGTGCTCCACAGGAAAGAGAATCCTGCCTGAGCAAGTTCAAACACGAAGTGCAAACTAGACCTGTCTCACTGCTCAGAACTTCCCAGGACATCGACCTGGCTCTTCACATCCTGGTCCCACAATCAATTTTCTTTCTTCACCTGTCACTCACAGTACACTGCATTTGGTATTTTCTTGTAGTAGGTTTCCACTTTTAAAACTGGAAAGAGGAAGCTGGGAAGGGATCTATATACTTGGAACATCTTCTAAGTACCAGGCCTGAACTACATTCTCTGTTCATATTCATATCACTGTCACAACCATCCTTTTGTGGGGATATAATTATCCCATTTCACCAACAAGGAAACTGAGGCTCAGGGAAATGGCTTACTGCTGATGTTAGAAAGCTAGTCAACTGCAGAGCTGATATTTAAACTGCTTTTCTGTATCACAGCAAAGCCTATATTCATTCCTCTCCATCCCCCCAGAGTCCCCAGGATTCACTCTGGACTCATATGAGATGTACATAAGATCTACTCATGAGATGTACCTATGCATCTGACTCTATTTAGGTTAAACATGATATTTCAGGTGAGGAGTGGTGGAAGTCTAGGGAACAGGACTCAGAGAAAGGAGTGGCTTAAAGAAGAACTGGGACAAAGAATCTCCTCTGCAATGAGGATGAGAAATGCCAGCTGCCTGGATTTGGGGCAATCCCATAAGAAGGTTCCTCAGGATGAGCTGGTATGCTCAGAAGAATGAATACAGGGGGATTTCAGGCAACCTGAGAAGGGCTGGGGTCAGCATGGGCTGTGTGTGGTAGTGCTCCTCACACAGCCATGCACGCACACATGTGCACTGCACACACGTGTGGACTGAGCTGCTCATGCTTCTCACCATATTAGCACTGTGATCAACAGTAAATAAAACCGACATGGCATCTGGTTTCCTGGACCTGGGAGGCTACTGGGGGAAAGTGGACAAACTAAACAATCAAACAGAAACTTACAGACTGTGAAAGTACTGTAAAGGCAATGAGCACAGACGCCGAGAGTGGTAAGGGTAGAAAAAGAGCTCATATAAGTAGTCAGGAGAGGCTTCTTGGATGTGGTCACAGCTGAAACCTGGCAGATGAGCCAGCCTTGTAAGAATGGATGGGAAAAATGCTTCTAGAAAAAACAAAGGGTTAAAGAGGTAATCCAGACAGTGGTCAATATTCAGGCCTTAAATTGGCAGTAGTGAGCATCAAGACGCAGCCATGGCAAGACATAAGCCAACCCCCAAGAAAAGCAGGAGCTCAGAAAGATCCCAGCTAACAGGCTAGAGGTTTGAGGCAAAGACATGTTCCTGATGGGAAGGAAAAGCTGAACGACTTAGCTGGGAAGATGATCTGAAACCCAGGGCTATGACCATTAGATACCTACTATGCATGCTCCATATAAATTATCACATTTATTTTCCATAATCTTTCTCTGAAGTAGATGTTATTATCTCTGTACCTCATTTTCTACTGTTATTTTTATGACTACAAGTTTTATTACTACATATTTCTTATCTCATAGTTTCCAGGGGTTAGGAGTTGGGCATTTTTAAACTGGGTTTTCTATTCAGGGTCTCTATTCTAGCTGAAATCAATATGTCAGCTAGGCTGTGTTCTCATCTGGTGGCTTGACTAGGGACAGACTGCTTTCAGGCTCCCTCAGATTATGAGCAGAATTCATTTCCTGTGGGTGAAGGACTGAGGTCCCTGTTGTTTTGCTGGCTATTAGCTGTGGACCACTCTTGGCAACTAGAGGTTGCTTTCAGGTCCTTGCCATGTGGCCCCCTCCACTGGCCCTCTGACATTTCCAACCTCTCTAGTTTCAGGAAGGGTTCAGTCTCATTGAATGACTCACACAATTAAGTCAAGCCCATCTGGATAATCTCTTTCTGGATTAGCTCAAAGTCTTAACCCATCATACTTACTGATTCTGCCCTCACTCAAGAGGAGGAGATTATACTAGGTGTATATACTAGATGGGAGTGGGGGAAAGGGAAAGGGTAGTCATTGTGAGGCATCTTAGAATTCATAACTAATAATATTAACAGCCATCATTTCTTCCAGCACTCTCTATTTTTCAGGCACTGATCAACTGACTCAACATGCAACTGGATAACTATCATATTGACTGTAAAATGTCTCCATTTTAAAGATGGTTATACAGAGGTCAGGGAGGTTAATAACTTGGCAAAGGATACATGACCATGGGGAGGAGAAATAAAGTTTGAGCCCAAGTCTGCAACACTTTAAAGCCCAACCTGTCTCTATTGTCCCCTATGGCACAGTTTTCTGAACTTGCCCCAAGGTTTTGCTCTTTCTAAGTAGCTGGGTCCCAGAGGTTCCTGGAGGGAGACGTTCTCATTTCCGTTGAACCTTGAAGGGAGAGCCCAGAACTGTGGCAGAAGATCTGCTTGGAAGGACCAGAATGTATCCACTGTACTGGGCCAACAGAGACATCACAGGGATTTTGGACAAGGCAGTCCAACCAGCAATCCCCCAGTCAGGGAGGAGAAGGCACTGGGTCCAGGCCATAGAGCACCCCATTTGTCCAGGAGCGGGGGGGTCTCAGAGACCTTTAGAGTGTAAGAGTCATGTCGAGAAGGCTTGACAGGGACACCAGTGACATGGGCAACTAGTCACAGCTCCATGGAGCTGCCACTGTACTTCCCAGGCCACCTGCTGAGTGGTCCGGCCTCCACTCTCACCCTGCAGCAGAGCTGAGCAGATGGTTCCGAGTCACTCCAGTGGAAATTAATGGAGTCAGACTGTCCACACACTTCTTTTCAGCCGTAGAGAAATATTTTCCATGAGTCAAACACCAGATGTATTTTGTTTATGGGGTAATTTAATACTAGTACAGGGTAAGATACTAAAATCAGAAGAGTTGTGCTTGCATTTCAGGCAGAGCCCAAGAATATTCTAGTTGCCTGCAGTGAAACTTTGGGGCATCAATTCTGAGATGGAGCCTAGACCTTGAACTCAACGCTTCGGTACTTCCCAGAGAGAAGAGACACATCACTTCTGCAAGAAACTACATGTCTTCCCCTTGTGGTTCAATTTATGACTATGCTGGCTAATTGGCCAGAGCCCTAGAGATAGGGAGGGGTGAAGGAGAAGGAGGGACAGCACCATTAAAGGATTGAAAATGTTCTTTTGGGTTTAAGAACAGCCAGAAATTAACTAAATTGGCCTTCAGGGGGACCACCTTTTTTTCCTCTCAAAAAAGGAAAATTCTCTAAACCAAAGGTTTTCCAAGTGTGGCTCCAGGGCCAGCAATATCAGCATCAAACCGGAATTTGTTAGAAATATAGATTCTTCGGCCTTCCACCAGACCCACTGAATGAAAACCTCCAGGGGTGGAGCCCAGCAATCTGCATTTTACTAACACCTTTAGGGGAGACTGATACTAGAATTTGAGAACCGCTGCTTCAAACACCAGAAATAGACTTTTACTTTACATGTAGCTGTACAGTTTTACTTATAGCAGCTATTAAGTTAGTTAACCTCTCTGTGACTTGGTTTTCTCATCTGTAAAATGGAATAATGGTAGTACTTACCTCCCACTTAATTTATTCTGAAAATTAAATGAGGGAATTCACTTAAAGTATTAGAACTGGAATTTGCATAGTATACATAACTAACAAACATTTGTCAAAATCATTGTTGTTATTTGTATTTGCAATTCACTGTGATAATAGCTGATAACAGTAATAGCCACCATACTTTGTACACTTATTATGTGCCAGGCACTGTTTACACAACTTGGTATACAAATGGAAAATTGCCACATTGACTGTAAAGAGTCATTTTTGCAATATTCATTATCTCCATTCATTCATGCATTCACTCATCTGACAAATGTTAACTGAGCCCCCTATTATGTTCTAGACCAGGGGTGGGCAAACTTTTTGACTCGAGGGCCACAATGGGTTCTTAAACTGGACCAGAGGGCCGGAACAAAAGCATGGATGGAGTGTTTGTGTGAACTAATATAAATTCAAAGTAAACATCATTACATAAAAGGGCACGGTCTTTTTTTTTTTTTTTTAGTTTTATTCATTTTAAACGGGCCGGATCTGGCCTGCGGGCCGTAGTCTGCCCACGGCTGCTCTAGACACTTTGGAGGCACATGGTACTACAGGGAACAAAGCAAATGAATGCTATGCGTTGTCCAAGTGTCCTCACTGTCCTGGTGCTGCTACGAAGTGCCTCCCTTGGCCCTAATTTCCCTTCTCGAGAAGGTCCCCAAACAGTTTTATTTGACTCCTTAACAGCAGCAGGACTAGTCCTTTGTACTGCTCTAGCCATGTTTATGCCATGAGGATGGCTAGTTAATGTGTATTCAAGTTAAGGAAATATTATACTAAAAATTAAGAGGGCAAGCTATGCAAGAAAGTGGGAAAACTTTAGAACATCAAGCCTCATTCACTCTCCATGGTGACATGCCTAACATCTTGAATGTCCAAATACCAGCAGAGACTTGTATTTATCCATTTCCTCAGCTCCCTGCATTAACTGGAAGGTTTCAGATGCTTAAGACTTAGGTCATTTGGAATCTGCAAATTGAGGTAGTTGATCTTGTCTCTAGACACCTACTCACACAAAGTGTAGAACAGTATTGAAAACAGAACTGAAGGCAATACAGCCTACTGACTATTTTTGTAAATAAAGTTGTACTGGAACACAGCCATGCCCATTCATTTATGTATTGTACAGGGATAGAGTCGAATAGTTCTGAAAGAGACCATCTGGCCCATAAAACCTAAAAAATTTACTATCTGAACCTTTAAGAAACATATTTACCAACTACTGGCCTAAAAGCAAGACTTATATGTTCTGTCTTACAAAAGAAATCTAGTTTAGCCTTTTTAACTATACTGGTCGATTGATTAAGTTATAGGACAGCTATCAACCACCCAAGTCCTACCGCCCTTTAGGTTATCTGGGTTGAGACTCCACACATTTTGACTGATTGTACAACATAATTGTAATCAATTAATGTAACAATTTAATAATTAATTCATAAGTAAGTTGCTTCATAAAAGTGCAACACAATCTCACTCAATGTTAAAGAAATGCAAATCAAAACAACACTGAGATTCCATTTTTCACTTGTTTGATTAATGGATATCAACAAGGTAGTTAATATAGAGAAGGTGAATGCAAGGCAGTGGAGATCATCTTTCCACTCTTGGGATGAGAGTATAATTGGTGCCATCTCTGAGGCAGTCACTTTGCTAATATATATGAGAGTTTGCTAATATCAACTTTCCAAGTTGGGGATTCCACTTCTAGGGCACTGTCTTACAGATATGTTCTCAAATGTATTTAATGCTATTTTTCTAAATATAAATATGTTAGTTGCAGTATTGTCTATCATAGCAAAAACTGGGGTTGAGAGTAAATTTTATAACTTTGTATGTCCATATAAAGGGATACTATACAATCATAAAAAAAGAATAAACTAGACCTATTTCAACTAATGATATGAATAAAGGATGAGCTAGCTCTAATAGAAGCAATATAGAATATTCTCTAAGATAAATTATTGAAAGGGACAAAAGGGTATGGTGTGTGTGTGTGCATTAATGTAAACATGCACATATGCACATACAGACACACAAATCCTTGCAAGTGGGTAGAAAATTTTGGAAATTTGAAAAATAGGAAACGGTTACAACCATGGTTGCCCCTGGAAGAGGAACCCGAGAATGTGAACTAGAAGACACTCCCTTTTGACTTTGTACCCTCTTGTTCCACTTGATTATTGTTTACCATATGCAGATTTTGTTAGTATAATTTTAAAACATGTTTTCATGAAACAAAAGTATCATTCTATGTCTGACATCGGTGTTCCCCAAGCCCAGGGTCCTGGTGGAAAGAGGGCATTCCTATTAGTCTGAAAGACTTTCCCCCAAACCCAAGGAAATAAAGACTCTGCCTAGAAGCAGTCCAGCTGCTACTACTGACTCCTGTACTTGCAAACTCTCTGGCCATTGTGTATGAGAAGCCAGTGTTATTAAAGGTGAAGGAAAATCAATAATCCATCACAGAGAGGGCTTTGGAGTCAGATGAAAAGGCTCTGAATTCTGGTGGTCCCCAGAAGCTATGAGACCCCCCAGAAGAATAGTAAATATCAAAGTCTCTGAGCCTCTGCTTCCTCTCCGGTGAAAGTGGGGAATCTCACGGCCCCACGCACAATGGGGTTGGGCAGGGCCAGCCCTTGTGCAGCACATGTCCTGTGCCAGGCTCTGTACTAAGCACATCACGGGCCCTATTGCATTTAGTTTTTAGGGCAGTCAAACCATTATCCTCATTTTTCAGAAGGGGAAATCAGGACACAGTTATTTAGTAGCAGTCAGGGTACAAACCCCAGTCTGTCTGCCTGAGCTTGTAACAACTACTATTAAATTTTGCCTTTTGATTAAATGAGGTAAGATGAGCTCATCTTCTTAGTAATTGCCTCTTAGTAGTGACTCAACCCATGTCATTCTTTCAATGCCCCGCAGAACCTCAGGGTGCCCCAATGGTCAGTACCCAGGCCCAGCTTCCACACAGCCTTGTGTACTCCACCTACTGGTATGGTTGGCTTCAGCAGCTCCATGGCCTGTCATTTTGGCAAGTCAGGCCCTCCCCAGCCAAGCTGAGCACCCTCTGCTGAGGGACCTGGGCACTGCAGTAGTGTCCTGGAGCTCCTTCCTGACCTGTCCTTTGTTCACAGCTCTTTTAGCAAGCAGAAGCCTCAGCCTTAGCAACCAGGCACAGCTCAGGAGGTTCTTCTATAGCTATACTATAGAATCTATAGGAACCCCTCTCTCTCTCTCTCTCTCTCTCTCTCTCTCTCTCACACACACACACACACACACACACACACACACACACACACACACCACAACACAGAAACAGA
>NW_006289713.1:7797048-7817834 GCF_000327345.1 Myotis davidii
GACCTGTCCTTTTTTCACAGCTCTTTTAGCAAGCAGAAGCCTCAGCCTTAGCAACCAGGCACAGCTCAGGAGGTTCTTCTATAGCTATACTATAGAATATATAGGAACCTCTCTCTCTCTCTCTCTCTCACACACACACACACACACACACACACACACACACACACACACAACACCACAGAATCAGAAGAGATCTCCATCACCTCACTGACCTATACCTAGCCCCTCCACTCAGTCCAGGAAGTCCAGGCCTGCTCTAACTTACAGGATAGCCCCCGCCCAGATTCTCTCCACAGACAGGAATCCTGACCATGTCTTACCTCAGGGTCCATTCTGTTTTATTCCTTCTCATGTCCAGAGCTCATATTGTCCTGAGTCCCAACTACCTTTCTGTAAAGCAGGGATAATAACACCTATTTCATTGTGTCTGGAGGGAGAGGGGAGGGCATGACACCCAGAAAGGCTCAGGAGTTCTTCCAGGAATTCCTTGTAGAGTTCAACTAAAAACCCTTCTGTGCATCCACAGACCTCACCACTCCTTCCTGAACCTCCACCTCAGCCTTTAGTCTGGTAAATTGATGCTGTAGTTATACTGGAAAGGCTGTTGTTTCTTCTGCCCTTTATGCTCCTTGAACCCACACGTGCTGAGAGAAGCTTTTCCTATGTTACTGCTGAGCACAAACAGGCCTGTGATGCTGACCCTCTGACCACAGCTGTCAACACTGGGGTGGGTGCCTCATGAAGGATAGGCACACATCATGACCAACTCAGCTCTGAGTTGGCATTTGCTGTTAAAATGCTTAGGCTGGCCGGTTTAGCTCGGTGAACAGAGTGTCAACTTGCAGACTGAAGGGTCCGATCAAGGGCACATGCCCAGGTTGCAGGCTCAGTCCTCAGTAGGCAGTGTACAGGAGGCAGCTGATCAATGATTCTCTCTCATTATTGATGTTTCTATTTCTCTCTCCCTCTGCCCTCCTCTCTGAAATCAATAAAAAATACATTTTTAAAAATGCTTAGACTGAAAGAAACATAAGCCCAACTCAAACTTATTTTTTTATTTATTTGCTTAGTAATATTTCAACAATAACAACAAAAAAACCCTCCCAGCCAGTTCTCTCTAGTGGGCACTTGGCAGAAAGGATGCCCATAAGGAGAGACTTAGGCTGGGCCCTAGCACAACCTAAGGGAAACTGTTCTCAACCACCTGCCCCTAAGAGTGCTTGCCTTTCCATCATGTAAATTCAGGATGGGAAAGGTTGGGATTTAGAACAGAGGCCCCTAACCTGTTGAGTGTATTAAAAAGAAAACTCTGGAGAAGAGAGAGGAATGCTTTAGCTCATGCAGCTGAGAAATCCAGAGGCTAGTGCTTCTGGTAAGGCTGGATCCAACAAGCTCAATTTCATCAGGACTTGGTTTCTCTCTACCTTTGTATGTGCTTTCCTCTGAGTTGTCTTAATTCTCACACAGCATAATAGATGCTGGAAGCCCTGGAAACATTGCCTCAAAGCTTAGCTACCCTTTCCTAACAGTTTCAATACAAGTTAAGAGTTAGGTCTCACTGGATGAATTTGGGTCCCAAACCCAATTCTAAACTGGTTATTGTAGCTAGGGGATGGTAAATGACACTTATCCCATGGATCCAAAGGAAAATAAGGAGTTATTGCTAGAAAAAGGCAATAGGGAGGTGAGCTGTGTAAAAACAAGAGATGGTCACAAGAGTCATGTAAAGTGTAGGTCTGAGGCTGCTGTTCATCCAGTCATTCACTTAGCAAATAATTATTTAGCAGCTCCTGTGTGCCAGGCACCATGGGAGGCTCTGAGGCTGAGTAAAACAGAGATATAGCACTTGGTCTTATGAAGGCTGGTTCCAGATGAACAAACACACCAGAAAGCACTCAGATAAATGAGTTGGGTATGAAGAGTGAAACTGCTAGGACAACAGAAAACAGGGATGAGAACAGGAAATAATGGTGTCAGGGAAGGCCAAGCCAGTGGCCATGTGGGTGCTCATTTGCAATAACAAAGCAGAAAGAACCAGCTCAGAGTGAAACATCAGAAAAGTTGGACAGTTGGAGCAGATGTGCAAAGCCAAGAGACTACATTTCCCCAGAGAGAAGGGGAAGAAAGGAGAGAGGAGAAAGACAGACAGACAGAGATGTAAAGGGCTTACAGCTCTTTTTCTCCTTTTAGTCTCACTCTCAATTTCTTATCATGAATTCCCTTTACTCAGGTTTGGTCTTTGTCTTGAGTAAATCAGCCTTGACTATGAAACTAATTAAAAATTGAAGACTCCCAACCTCATTACCACACTGGTTGCCCACAAGACACCATTTTGTGAGTTCATCCATTTTTAAGTAATGTTAAGATACCCAAAACTTTACTGGGTATGGCTAGAAAGTACCCACACTTAAAAATATTTTATATATTATTGTGTGTTTATATGTATAAACTATATATACATATAAACACAAAACCTGAGGCAGCCAGTTCAGTTGTTCATTTAAAAATCAAAGCACCACCCTAACCGGTTTGGCTCAGTGGATAGAGCATCGCCTGCGGACTGAAGGGATCCAGGTTCGATTCCGATCAAGGTCATGTACCTCGGTTGCAGGCACATCCCCAGTAGGGGGTGTACAGGAGGCAGCTGATCGATGTTTCTCTCTCATCAATGTTTCTAACTCTCTATCCCTCTCCCTTACTCTCTGTAAAAAAATCAATAAAATATATTTAAAAAGATAAAATAAAAGGAATGTCACTCTTTGGGTGTGCATGTACTAGTATGTGTCAAAATCTGTTTAAAAAAAATCAAAGCACCAGGTCCATTTCCTGGGCTCTCGTCAGTGGAGCTACAAGCCTATCAGAGCACAAAGGATGACTCATTGCTAGTCCCGGAAGGCACCTCATTCCTTTAAGATGCCCAAAGTGTACACACTCACATACATGCATAATGCACACACAGAGTACACACACACAGAGCACACACAGGCATGAATTCTATCCATGCACATACATACACATACATAAAGAACACATGCAAAGTACATACATACAAACACAAAGTATAACCCAAGGTACACACATATATCGTATATAGTAAAAGGCTAATAGGCAAATCAACCGAAAACTGGGATGACAGGTCTCTATGACGCACACTGATCACCAGGGTGCAGACGCTCAACACAGGAGCTGCCCCCTGGTGGTCAGTGCGCTCTCACAGGGGGAGCACCACTCAGCCAGAAGCCCTGAGCCAGGCTCACAGCTGGCGAGCACAGCAGCGGTGGCGGGAGCCTCTCCGCCTCCACGGCAGCGCTAAGGATGTCCAACTGCCAGTTTAGCCCTGGTCTCTGCAGGGAGCGGGCCTAAGCCATCAGTCAGACATTCCCTGCCCTCTCCCCCACGAGGGCTCCTAGACTGCAAGAGGGTGCAGGCTGGGCTGAGAGATTCCCCCCGCAAGTGCATGAATTTCATGCACTGGGCCTCTAGCATGTATGTGTGTGTGTGTATGTATGTATGTGTGTGTGTGTGTGTGTGTATATATATTTAGAGAGAGAGAGAGATCTATATATCTATATATATAAACAAAATTGCATGTATATAAGCATACACACAAAGTACACACCTATACACAAAACACACACAGTAAATACTCACAGATTATGAAAAGTACTCAGATTGATTGTTGACTACCATTCATTGAGGCCCTACTCAATGTCAGACACTGGGGTTGAAGGTGTTTTCATACCTTGCATAATAGCAACAACTGAATGAGTGTTTACCAGTCTTCCCAACACCTCTAGAAGGCAGAGTCTCATCAACATTATCCTTTTTTTTTAAAGGAAATGACTTGTCCTGGCCCACACCTCTAGGATATGATAGAGCCAGACATGACCTGTTGTTGGACATCTCCCCACTTGGGTCAACTCTATGCTGTTCTCTAAATGTGCATGTGTGTGCATCCAGGTCCTGCTACAACCACCGTGTCTACACATAGTGTCTCCCTGTGATGTAGATCTCAGCATATCACATATCTCAGGGTATAAAATGGTGTCCTCTATACTCTAGACTGCTGACGCCATTCCAGATTTATTGCATTTATTTAAGAACAACAAACATTCTCAATTATTTCCACACTGCTCGGGACCATAATTTATTCAGAGGTATGAGCTATCAAGTTTCTCAGGGATTGCTTCAAAATGTCATATCTAAAAGATGACTCCCATGTTAGTGAATATGAAACACCCATTTATATTTTTCATTTTTACTTTGATTTAATTTTCAGACAATTCAACTTTCTCCCCATGCCTGAGTGCCTAAATTCATTTCACTTGTCAAAAGAGACAAATTTTCATAATTACAAAATAAAACATGGTGGTCCTTCTTTGGTGACCGCATATTTCACATCATTCTTTTTTTTCTGGATGAAAATGCCTTTCCTAGTCTAGTTGGCTTACTTCTGACATATTTTTATTCAGTTACTACTTAGAACAGACAAGGGTACAGGCTTAACAATCACTAATGTTTTGTTATGTTAATGAACATCTGTAAAAAGGGAGATGAAATTTCCCAACCCAGGGTGCAATGCTCACATCTTTTCTGTAACTTGAACTGAAAGAAAGTCAGTGTTCTGAAATTCTGAGCTGTAGCATGAAATATGCCCTGTCCTCTAACGGTAGTTTCTGCCTTGACCAAAAAGCCCTCAAGTCCTACCATCAGGCTCAATCATGATGTTCATCTCACAGAGGTCAGAAGCACTTAGAGCAGTGGTTCTCAGCCTTCCTAATGCCGCGGCCCTTTAATACAGTTCCTCATGTTGTGGTGACCCCCAACCATAAAATTATTTTCGTTGCTACTTCATAACTGTAATTTTGCTACTGTTATGAATCGTAATGTAAATATCTGATATACAGGATGTATTTTCATTGTTACAAATTGAACATAATTAAACATAGTGATTAATCACAAAAACAATATGTAATTATATATGTGTTTTCTGATGGTCTTAGGCGACCCCTGTGAAAGGGTCATTCGACCCCCAAAGGGGTCGCGACACACAGGTTGAGAACCGCTGACTTAGAGTTTTCTTACCATAGCTATCAAGGACATGCACATGATATAGTGGGGGTGGGGGGGGGTTCTTAGTAAAACATTTTTATTTGCAAAATTAATATATGTTCTTTATTTAGAAATTACGGAGGAAAACAGAAACATAAAAAGGTAACCTATTACTTCACCATTCAAAGCAAAACACAGCCAACATTTTTTAAAATTGATTTAAGAGAGAGGAAGGGAGAGAAACATCCATTCGTTGTTCCACTTATTTATGCATTCATTAGTCGCTTCTTGTATGTGCCCTGACTAGGAATGGAACCCACAACCTTGGTATATCAGAACAACACTCTAATCAACTGAGCTACTTGACCAGTGCAACACAACCAACATTTGATGCAACTTCAGATCATTCTTTTAAAAGTAAAATTCAGCTCTAGCTGGTTTTGCTCAGTGGCTAGAGCATAGGCCTTCAGACTGAAGGCTCCTGGGTTCAATTCCAGGAAAGGGCACATACCTTGGTTGCAGGCTCAATCCCTGGCCAATCCTCGGCCCATGTTGGGGCGGGTACAAAAGACAACCAATCCATGCTTCTCTCTCACATGAAATGTTTCTCTCTCTGTGCCTTTCACTATCCCTTCCACTGTCTCTAAAAATCAGTGGAAAAATATCTTAGGATAAGGATTAACAAAAAAAAATAAAAATAAAATTCACTTTTGACTTGGTTGGGCTATTGAATACTTGAAAATAATTTTTTTATCATTAAAAATTCACTCTAGCTTGGCTGGCATGGCTCAGTGGTTGAGTGTTGACCTATGAACCAGGAGGTCATGATTCAATTCCCAGTCAGGGCACATGCCCAGGTTGTGGGCTCTATCCCCAGTGTGGGGTGTGCAGGAGGCAGCCAATCAATGATTCTCTCTCATCGTTGATATTTCCATCTCTCTCTCCCTCTCCCTTCCTCTCTGAAATCAATAAAAATAGATTTTTTTTAAATCCACTCTATTGGTTGTCAAGTGGTTAAAGATGAAAATGGGATTAAAACGTTTAATTATTTGAAACTGTTCATCTGAATTGCAAAGTTTTGGCTCAAAGATTGTTAAGATGCCCAGTCTGGTCACCAGCCTCACTCCTCATCCCCCACCCACTTCTCTCGTACCTGGACACACAGACCCCTCACAAAAGAAAGTGGTAGAATTTAAAATTTAGTGGCTAGTAAATGCTGACAAGGGTAGAGAATAATGAGAAACCGTGGAATGTAGAGAATGATGAGAAACTGGAATAAAGAGACTATACAGGGCACAATGGACTATCAGAGGGGATGGTTATTTTCAAGAGCTGACTTGAAGAGACAGAACAAAGAGAACATGCTTGATGCACATCCATATATACACAACTTCTTGTAAATGTCATCACTGTCATAGATTGGTGTCTCTGGGTAGCAGGCTGTGGTGGAGATGAGTATACAATAGGTTCCTTACATAGTACTTAATGGAATTGTAAGGATTGTACATGATGGAAACAGGATTTAGCATAGGAGGAAGCTGATTTGAGATGCTCAACGAAGGCCTAGGCTGACCCCACGAAGAGTTGCGATGCCAAGACGTTTTTCAGAGTTCTCCAAAGATGGTGTGAGCGTCCAGGCTTCATCAACCAGTCACTGGATGTGGCTGCCCTGAGCAAGGTAATGCTCTTCAGAGAGACAATTCCTGAAGCATCCTGATGTCTAAGGACTGAGTGTCAGCAGTGCTCCCAGCAGTCCCCAGCAGGGAAATAATGGCTCGACACAGCATCCACTACACTACACTCACTCAGCAATGCCTTCTCCCCCAAACGAAAAGGCATACAATTAACCAGACTCCTCAAGATATTGCTACTGGGTTACACTCAGAAGTCAGAGGCAGAAGTCAGCAAAAAGCCACTGTGGTGGAGAATCCCAAATGTTTGCACTCACGAGCTGCTAACCCATCCAAAATGAAAGGAAAGGGAAAGGAAGATGGTGAAGGGAAAGAAAAGCACAGGCCACTTTAAACACTGCCTAATAAAATAATCAACAGGAAGTATGGACAATGAGGACAGGCTCACTTTGAGACACCACAAAACTAAATTTATCTGGAATGCCCATTTTCACTGCCACCAGAGCTTCATTCCCAGATCTATAGCAGGTAGAACTTGCTATCTCTAAAAACCAATGACTGGAAGAGCAAACCTTCCCACCCCTCATTCCTGATGATGTGCTGGTGCCCCAAGCAGGGATCTCAGCCCCCACACTGAGCTCAATGCCGTTTATCAGAGGTTTAGGGATGTCGGGCCAAGGAAGCACTTTCCATAGCAGGCCCACAGTTGCCATTGGGTGTCATACATCACTAACTCCTCTCTCTCTCTCATCCTGCACCTAAGTGCATCCTCACCTGGTAAGGTGTGCACTATTATTCTCATTTTACAAATGAGGAAATAAGAGGCCCAACATGGTGTCCAAAATCACCTAGATTTTGCTCTGGGCATACAGTACCAGATTTGTACCCATCTGGGGGCCTCAACCTAGAGTTCAATTCATTATGCATGGCTCAGCCTGTTGGCATGTCCAATGACTTGGTCATGTTTACACCCCATTGCCAAGGGTGATACTTCTCTACAGTCTGAGCTGCAGCTTATTTATTGCAGTCATTACTGTCTATTACAGAGGGGTGTGGTGAATTGTAAGCCTGTGGCTCCCTAGCAGGGAGATCAGTCAATCTCCACAGAACGACAACGCACAGCAAGACACAGCATCTCACTTGAGCTTCTGGAAGACAAAGCTAGGCATTTTCTCTTTGAGAGAATAATTTCCCTCATCATTTGTCTAGCATCCTAACTGTGGAGAGAGAAGGTTGCCTTAAACTCCTTCTGTTTTGCCTTTTTCAAGATGGTGTCCCATCAAACCTAAAATAATTGGTCTTTTGACAGAATATGATAGTAAAGATAAAATTCATATTAATAAATAATGAATTCATAATAATACCTCACAAGAATTCTGCCAACCTAGGTGCAACTCACTGTATATGGCCAGATTCAGACCATCAGAAGGTGTAATATAGTCCATGCTTTAATAAATCAGGAAAACACAATATAAGTACTGATCCTTCATTAAGTTACTTAATCAGCCTAAGCCTCAGTTTCTCCATCTGCAAAGTATAAGGCTTGGGCTAGGTCATCTTTAAGATTGCTTCCAGCTCTAGCATTTCACAAGGGTCCACAGACCTTTATCTTGTGCTCTCTGCCATAGAAAAAAAGTGGGGGGGAAATGTAAAACTGCCCCCACAACATCACTCCCCAAAACAACAACAAGCTTCCCTGCAGTGTCTGGTGGCCTGCAATAGCACACAGTTAGAAAATGCTTATGTCAGTAGTATTTTTTTTTTAATGATCTTGTTTTACTATGGATGTGGTAATAGAAACATTAGCAGACAAAGACCCAAAGCAAGCTGCAATACCCGCCTAAGCTCATTAGAATACTTAGGCTATAAATTGAAATTAGCATTACAAAAAGAACACTCTAGAAATTATTTTTTAAACTAAAAACATCTTTTAAAAAATTTAAATGGCATTCCGACTCAGTGGTTCTGCAGGCACCCCACCCCCAAGTTAGAATGTCTCAATTATAGCAACATCGCTGTTACTCTCCTCAAATGAAACTGCATGTGAGAGCTGTATGATTTACATTTGCAGTTTATAAAATAAATTGGGCAGAAAAGAATCTCATAATCTCAAACACATTTAGTTTCCAAATTCCACAAAGGTAAATGGATGAAGCATGTGATCCTTAAAGCAACAAACAATGATACTAATGATTCATTAATATGTTCATTAGAAGAAATTTGATAAATGCATAGATATTCTCTTCCAGACAACTCTCAGGCAATGGATCAACAAAATTCTCCAAGGCAAGCTCCTCCCAAACTCTGAATCCCACAGCAAATTGCATGGCCTTTGATAGCAGTGCTAAGGAGAAGACTGGGTTTTCTGGCCTGCTATTTTTCAATGCTATACATGCCCATTTAATTATGAATTCTAGGATCACACAGAACAGGTATATGTGGACCAGTGCTCCACCATGGGCCAGTAACTATCATCTCTTTTGAGATGTAATCCAACAATGCTTCGATTACTGCAGTGGCTTCCCAACTAGTCTCCCTGCTGCTACCCTTGCCCTCCAGACAAATGCCTTATAAGTATAAGTCATTTCATGCACAGGCTCAGCTCAACTCCACTTGGATGGAGGGATAAAGCTCTCAAGATGTGACATGATGGGGTCCCATCTCATATTCTGACCTAATCTTTTATATCTCCCCCCTTACTCATTTTACTTTAGCTACATAGACCTCTTTTCTATTCCTGGAAATCTGTACTTCAAAGCTTTTGTGGTTGTGGCTCTCTCTGCTCTTCAAAGATCCATACAGTGACCTCCCTCTCCTTGAAGTCTTGGCTCACAGTTTACCTGCCCTGACCATTCTTCTTAATGCCTGTCCCCTAAGGCACTTTCACACCCATTACCCTGGTTGACTTTTCTTTTATCCAGTAAAATTAAGAGCTTCTAACATACTATTTAATTAATTTATTTTTATATCTGTGTTTAATATCTGTAAGCTCCAGGAGGGCATACATTTTGTTTTGTGATACTGTATCTCCAGGGCCTAAAAGAGTACCTGAGAAGAGCAGACACAGAATAAACATGGATGAATGGAAGGATGGGAGGAAGGGAGGAAGGAAGGAAGGGAGGGAGGGAAGAAGAGAAGGAAGGAGGAGAATATGTAAAAATAAAAACAGCTATTATATTGCCTGATAGGGGGGAGTTCCCCAACCCCTTGATAGCCCTGCGGCTCTGTGTGTGACAGGGTGTGGCGCCCCAATCCCCTGATCGGCCCTGCTCTGTGTGTGACAGTGTGCGACGCCCCAACCCCCTGATCGGCCCTGCTCTGTGTGTGACAGGGTGTGGTGCCCCAACTCCCCCCCACACACACAGGCCCTGCTCTATGTGTGACAGGGTAGAGCCATAACCTCCCCATCGGCCCTGCCCTGAGTGTGACAGTGCCGGCGCCCCAACTCCCTGATCCACCCTGCTCTGTGTGTGACAGGGGACGGTGCCCCAACTCCCATATCGGCCCTACTTTGTGAGTGACAGGGGGGGGAGTGAAGTAGAGGCAAGTAACCTACCAGACACACAGTTAAAAAAAAAAATGCTTATAAGGATCTGAAGTGAACTTAGAGGAAGAATGGATGAAATCAATAAGAACTTCAATAAAGAGATAGTAAGCTTTAAAAAGTTAGAAATAAAGGATACAATGTCTGAAATGAATAGTACACTAGAAAACATGGGCTACTGAATGAAGCAGAAGATTGAATCGGTTTGGAAGACAAGATAGCAGAAGACAATCAGTGCTCAACTGCTCACTATTACATGTACTGACCACCAGGGGGCAGACAGCTCCGACAGGTAGGTTACCTTGCTGCTTGGGTCTGGCCAATCGGGACTGAGCGAGATGGGCCAGACACACGCTGGAACTCTCCTGCAGTCCCTCCCCAGTGGGCCAACCTCCTATGTTCCTCCCCGACCCTGATCATGTACCAGTGGGGTCCCTCGGGCTGGCCTTCACCCTCTAGCAATCTGGGACCCCTTGGGGGATGTCAGAGAGCCGGTTTTGGCCTGATCCCGCAGGCCCATCCAAGGGACCCTAATGGTGCACAAATTTGTGCATCAGGCCTCTAGTTGTAAATAAGAATCTCAAAATATAGTAAAACTTTGCAATATTCAATTTTATAAAAATATAACTGAGGAAACCTATGAATAGTGTGCAGTTCCAGAGACAAGGAAGGGACGTTCTGGGAAGTGTGCACAACTCTCCACATATTGCTTCCACTATCTTTTCTCTCCTCACCCTTGTTGCTCAATCAGTTTGGGACTGTGGATGAGGACACTTGAGGGCCAGTGACTACACATGTTACAAAGAGCTCCATCTGGTCCTACCATCCCTTTATGTTCTGCCACATCAAGTCAAACAATCAATCTCCATAACCTTATTGCAGGCTTGTTGCTCATGAATTGTTTCCCACACTTTTCTAAGTATTTTTGGACTTTTATAATCTAGTTCCCGCGTGTCCAGCATCATAGTCAATTTATGCACTTGACCAAGGAGGAGAGAGAAAAGAAGGGAGGGAGGGATGGGGGAGTGCAGAGAGAGAGAGAGAGAGAGAGAGAGAGAGAGAGAGAGACCCCTAAAGGAATATTGGCCAGGGGTAGCTTGTTGAGAAACATTAGGTTGGTACTCATTGTGTTCAAAGGAAGTGACATATGCAGAACTTTATGAGCCATTTGAAGGATTGCCAAGGGTCATTTAAACTCCATGTGATGTATGTTTCATTTTAGACCTTAAAATGAACTTAAGGTTTAGACCTTAAACCTGGAGTTGGATTTGACTCCATTATCTGCTTTGTTTCCTAAGGCCACCTTGCTGTGGATTTGCATTTTGGTTTTTACACAAAACCCACCACCTCACATCAGTGTCCCACACTCAGTCATTGCTAGGGGGCCCAGTCCACTCTACACACACACCAGCTCGCCACCAGTCTGAAATGGATGAGGTGCCATGCTTGTTTCATGAGCAAGAAAGGATGAGTGGGAAGCACCAGCAGGGCAGCAACTCAGTGCCAAAGCTGTTGAATGAGTAGAACTAGTAAATGAAGAATAGATAAATGAACAATCAGCAGACAAGATGAACTCTACAGCTTTCAAAATAGTTCTAATTCATTCAAATGAGTTCTAGAACTTCCAGCCAACTACAGTGACTTTGGAGACCCAATAGCATCCACCTGGTTCCTTTAAAAAGCTGCCAAGTCAGTGTCAATATCCCCCTTCCCTGACATCTCAGAAGAATGGCTCATATACTCCTTCATCTATTTATTTATATATGTATTCTATTCAGTACAAAATTATAATTTAACTCCAACCCATTCAAAACTATTTTAATGAGCTGATTTATTTAACAAATATCAATAGAACAGCAATTTTATGTCAAAAACTTGTGCCAGGGCTTCTTTACTGTGCACAAATCTAGGCAGTTTCTTTTACAGAGATTAACAGTCTGGTTATGGGCACATCAAGAGATATGAGCATAAGTCCAAATTCTACTACACACTTTCACATTTCTGTACTATGCCCATTTTTCCCTCATGCATTTTGTCCTCATGCATTTTTGGCTTCTATTTATCAGAAATAAAATTAAAATTTCAAGGTCAAAATGATATCTAACAGAGACATGAAAATTCATAACTAGTATGAAGACGGTATTTATGAAATACCCAAAGGACATGTTGTATATTTTTAACTTGCTCTTAAGACCTCTGAATTCAAATGTGAGGTATTGCATACAGAAGATGAAGACAAATTATGTTATGTGAAAGAAGAAAGGGGCTATTTATTTATTTATTTATTTTGCAATAGATGAAAGATACTTCCCTCCTCTAATGAGTCATGAATGACTCATCTACTCTTGGGAAAATCTGAAGTGGCCAGTTATTTGATTGCTTCTTCTGCTATAAACACATCTAAGAAGTGAAGTCTAAAAGATAAAAAATAAAGGATCCTGAGAAATTAAAATTGTGTTTTTTTTTCCCAAATTACACCATCTTGAAAATGATTTTTAATGTGAAATATGAGCTTTCTTTCATATTGGCAATATTTAAGTGTGGCCACTGAACCAACTGATTTGAGCTGAGTACATTTGGGTGGGTGGGGTTTTTTTATCCACTAGCAGCCAGATGCACAAAATTCATGCAAGGGGCTTGGCCCTCGCAACCCCGGCTGCCTCGTGGCCCCGCCCACTGGTCATTCCAGAAGGTCATCCAGAAGGTCGGTTTGCCATCTGGTCTAATTAGCATATTAGCTCTTTATTATATAGGATTAATGGGATTCACTAAAATATCGATCCAATTCAATCATTTTACAACTGAAAGCCACAGAATGACTTTCATCTTTTTTTATGTATTGTCAATAAGACCCCATTCTATCTTTATTTCTGTTTCCTTTTCTCTCCAGATACCCTAAATATTTTGATAACTTACAAAGCTAAGAAATGTTCAATGTTGAAGAAAAACACCAGAGAACTTTTTGAAATTCATTGTACCCCAAAGGCTGACAGCAAGTATATACTTTCTGGTACATAAGGGAGAAAAATGTATTTGGTATGACTGGCTGTTAATATGTCATCAGGATAAATCATAAGTCTTATTCTTGGGAATCCTAATAAAAGAAGTCACTTGAGACATGAAAAGTACAAAAATAATCACCAATAGGTTCTATCTTTGACTAGAACCTGGGGAAATTTTGAAAGTATTCATTCATAGAGACACTTAAAAAGACATTGCCCAAATTTATCACTGTCATAAATTCTTTCTGAACTAAAAAATTTCCTTAAAGTAATTTACAATGTCCATCATAAAATACTCCATCAAAAGGAAACACTTTAGATTTAATACAAAACCGTAAACTCCCAAGGACTCGGGGACAACGGTCTTAGCCCGTCTCCAGAGAAGACGGAGTGATCTATGATTCCTATGTGCCTTAAGACCTAGTCTCGCTTTTGTCTGATATCATGCCTTCTGGATCACACACAGCTCTGGGTCTGTTTCTTCCCCTCCCAGGACTCCAAAATAAAGATGTGCTTTGAAATAACACTCTGGTTCTTCATCATCTATCTCAGGAGGATGGGGTGGCAGGAAAGATGCTATTATCTGGATACACTAATTGGGTGGTCAGAAGAAGTAATCTGATTAGTAAAGCAAACACCTCGAGTCCCTGTTCTAACCTCATAGTGGAGGGAAGCTAGTCCACACTGGGTATTTCTGGATGCCTCAATCACTCTAACTAGGTAACTGGTTTCACTTCGTCTTCAGGCCAGGAAAGGTTTTAGTTAACTAATGGGTCCTTTGCAAGATAAAATAAGTCTACACACTAAAGAACAGGATCATCAGCTTTCCATCCTTTTGCTCTTTTTCCTTTCAAGCTCTTAACACAATAAATCCAAACTATGGCATCAACTCTGAAGATGCCCCTATGCTCTAGCCCAGCCGTGGGCAAACTACGGCACGCGGGCCGGATCTGGCCCCTTTGAAATGAATAAAACTATTGAAAAAAAAGACTGTACCCTTTTATGTAATGATGTTTACTTTGAATTTATATTAGTTCACACAAACACTCCATCCATGCTTTTGTTCCGGCCCTCCGGTCCAGTTTAAGAACCCATTGTGGCCCTCAAGTCAAAAAGTTTGCCCACCCCTGCCTAGCCCCACAATCCCCACTGCAGCTGGCCTCCTCCATAGATGCTCTTGCTGAGACTCCTAATCCCTTGCTCTAAAGTTAAACTCAACATCTTTCTCCAAATCTGGCTGTTCTATTAGGGTCTATCTCCTCATTTATCTGCATTCAAAACCTCCTTCAATCCCAGCATCCAAGTTGTATGCATCTGGCTTCTTGAACACCCTCATAACCTTCTCTCCTAGGTAGCCCAGGGCCAACAGGTTGGTCTAGCCAGACATCTCACTCTCCGAATACTTTTGTTCTCTTCCTGAAATAAGTTCTGCATAACATCGCCAAATACACAGCTCTGTTAATGTCACTCTGATATCAGAACCTTTCAATAGGTCCATACCTATTCAATCTGTCTCCTACCATATGTAGTCTATACCTCTTATCTAGCTTTGCCTTTCATTGTGATAACCAGCTACTTAGCCTCACTTCCCATATGTTGACATTACACTGGTACCATTGCTCCTGTCCCTTCCTTTACTGGAAAAGACCCATCTCCACTGCTACCTATTGAAATACTACCCTTCCTTCCAGGTAAAGCTAAAATACCATGTGCTCTAAAAATCCCTTTACCCATTATTCCTGTCAGAAAATCTGTTTTGCCTTCCCATAAAACTTTGATCATATAATACCAATTGACTTTTGCTTCATCTATGATTTTTGTACATATACTTCCTTTTGTACATAGTCTTCAATGAGCTTATAATTCATTTAGGGTTATAAGCTTATGGAAGGCAGGGATTCTCACCTTTGCTCTGATTCAGGTTTTATTACTAAGTTAATATTTTATTGGATTGATGACTGTATAAACAGAATTCACACACAGAACCATGAAGCACAAAGGTTCTATTATCAAACCTTTAGCCCTGAGTTCATAGTAATCCTCACCTCCTCACACCCATGAGTCCTGGATAACTACTATCTAGGTTGTGATGTTGGCAGTTAAAGGAAATGCTGAAAAGCAGCAGGATGAAGAATAAAGAGACTGAACGGAGCATGAAGAGATATGACTATTTTCCCTAGAAATCTGAACACCTGACAATTTTGGAGGAGGGCATTAAGCAAAAGAAAATCTGAACTGTCTTGTAGAAAGAAGCCATGTGAAGACAGAGGAATGAAAAGAAGAGTTTTACAGACAGAGAAAACCAGCCTACACATATGCTCAGAGATTTTTGAGCATGGACTGTTTAGGGAAATGCAATAGTCAAAGCATAGAGTTCAAGAAACTTGCTAATGAGAAATAAGACTAGAGATGTGTAGAAGGCCATTCATTAAATATTGTCAACTTTCTAGAAACTACTCCCTTGAAAACTTTCTCACCTTTTGCCAGAGTCTGTGTTGTGCCCCTCAAAGATCTGTTATATTTGGGGGCTCGAAAGGGCCACGGTTAATGAGTGTTGGCATCAGCAAGAAGTGAGAACAATCAAACTGCTGAGCCAAGGAGAACTCGGCAAGCTCATCAGGGCATTGCAGTTGGTGCTGCAGGACTTTACTATATTATCACAACTAGAGGTAAGTGGAGGGGTGTGGAGGGAAGGTGTCAAAAGAAAGTTGGTGAAAGAATAGGTGTGCATTAACCAATCAGAATCACTAATTGAAATCTGAGCTTCATTTTTCTCATAGGAAAAAATGGAACAGCAATGACAACCACAGAACAGACACTGCTCTGGTGTTGGCACAGTGCTAAGCACATGATGTGAGATTTTCTCCTCCCAGTAACTGTATTCGGTATTACCCACATTTTACAGATGAGGAAATTGAGGTGTACAGGGATTAAGAAACTTGGCTAAGTTAATACAGGTAGTTTATGTTTGAGCTCGGTTTTAAACCAAAGCAGAATCATTGCTCAGGGCCCCATAGCATTAGTTCCCTTCCTTTCTCTGCTTATCAGGGCTCCACTCTCAAGCTTATACAAGGCTGGTGTAACCCATCACAAGAATTGAAAAATCAGACTCATTGAGAAAAGAGAAATTAAAAGGCTATTGCTGCCTGGGCACTAGTTATATACAATCAGGAAAAAGAGTCAGCTCAAGGACCAGCAAGTTATCCACAGTACCAGAGTGCTGTCTGAGACCAGCAATCAGGAGGGATAGAGCCATAAATAAGTCCTTGTAATGATTATTCTGTTCTTTAACAATAAAGAGAAATCAATAAATTACAGCAAGGCCAACCACACGCTCCTCTATAATCCTACAACCCAGAGAGCCCAGAGAGAACCTTCTGCAGTTGCAGCTCCCAAGCAACAGGCCCAGCAGCGAAGGGACAGAGTGGGAGAGGCTAAGGATCAGACATCAAGGCCTCTTGGAAGAAAAATATTTTGTTATGGTTCCACAAGAAAGTGGGGAATATAGCATAGTACAAGGGCCTCGAAACACTGTACAGAAGGAATGATGACCACAAAACATTAGACAGCTCAAAGCCAGAGCTGCAGTGCATCTCACACACATTCCCAAGCCTTCTGAACAGTGATGGACATAAGACCAGATGCCCAGGTCTCCCTGCAAGGCAGGTTTCATTGCTCCAGCTACTGGAAGAGCCGTCAGCAGGCAGCCTTCAGCTGTCAGCCCTCTCAGGAATTATCTAGCCCAAAACTACACATCAACGTCAGATGGAGGCAGCAGGATAAAGGCCAAGACAAAGCAGGGCAAGTCTGATGGGCTGCATTGGCTCCGGGCTCCTGTGTGGCAGTGTGGCTTTCCCTCTGTCTCTCCTTCCTCCCTCTCCCTTCCACCAATGTTGATCTGAAGTATTCTCCCTAATAAACACACTGCATGTCAACTCTGCCTCAGAGACCAATCCCCAGGGCAACCAGCCTACTTCAAGCCTGTGTTTTAACCTCATCCCTAGATTCCTCTGATGTCCCTACCTTATTAATTTTATCTAAGCTCTATACATCCCTCCATATTAGGCAACCAGATTCAGGGATCTTCTGTGATAAAAGAAAGACTAAAGGGATGATGGGGAATACAGCGGGAGAGGCTAAAAGACCTACTTATAAAGGGCTGGGAGAGAGAGGGGATGAATAAGAATAAATCCTACACAGATGAGCACTTGGAGGAAGTTTTCGAGGGTTGACGAATGAGAGTATCTGGACAAAAGAGAATTGTATTCATGATAAAATAGGTTTTAAGAGGAGTCACTAAGATTACAAACTGAATCCCCAGTGGTGTTTTCCAGGAGACATAAGTAAAATTAGAATCACTTTTTAATTACTGCTGAGTGCTAGACTGTGTGTTTAATATGTGACTCCACTCCACACAGAATTTGAGACCCTGACTTTTATTGGGTGTATTAGTCAGGGTAATTAACACTAGCTGCTTTAACAAACAATCCCAAAATCTCAGTGGCTTAATATAATAAAGCATTATTTCTCATCATATCATAGTTGACTTGGAATTGGGTGGCTCCTTTTGGCAGCTTTCCTCCAATCTCATCTTGTAATGCTGCCATTTTAAACACTGTCACCCAATCTCTGGGTGGGTCCCTATGTCCCCAAATGGCTACCCATTTATCTCTAACACCACCCAAACATCCTTGATCTACTTTTCTCTACCTTGTTTTCAGCCCTGGGAATCTATTCTTGGATTGCAGATCACAGGAAACCTTTCATCTCTGGCCTCCAGTTGAGTTTGGCTAATGGGAATCCAGGCAGGGAAAAGAAGGGGAAGGTTTATTTCTCCAGCTTCTTCTTCCCCATTGATGTTTGTCAAGCGACTCGCCTTGAGAAGGCTGAGTCACTTGACAAAGATCACAGCTCTCTCTAGTGGTTCTCAATACATCACACCCCTCAAGGTCTCCAGGCTCTTTAATCACGTGCACTTGCCCCTTCAGGCTGCAGATTAGTAATAGCCCTACTATTACTAATCTTTTGTGACAGGGTTTCCCTAACCCACCCATGCATTCATAAATAGCCCTTTAATTAAACACCATTGGATAATACTAATTTGAATGTGTCTTCTATTGCCTGCTGCAACCAGGACTGCTACTCAGGAAAGAGAGCTGATAGGCAGAGTATTCTGTGTGCCCAGCAAAGGGGGGTGTGGCTTAGGATTTGGCACACTGAGCATTTTCTCTGTCACCCTCATCTAATGGTTTTTGTTTTTCAGAGAAAACAAATACTGTTTACATGTAAGGACCATTTCCTAAGTCTTTCCCCTCTATTTTACACTATACTTATACATAAAAATTTTATCCTGCTTTATTTACTTATTTTCATTTAGTTCAACATATATTTTTATTTCCCTGGAGACTTTCTTTTTGATCCATGGATTATTTAGAACTGCATTGTTTAGTTTTCATATGTTTGGAGATTTTCCCATTATCTATTCATTATTGTTTTCTAGTTTGATTGCATGTGGTGAGAGGATACCCTCTATATGATTTCAATCCTTTTAAATGTATTGAGGTTTGTTTTATGGCCCACAATATGGTCTATCTTAGTATGTACGTATCCCCTGGGTACTTGAAAAGCATGTGTACTCTACTGTTGTTGGGCGGAATGCTCTATCTATTGGATCCTGGTGACTGATGGTACTGAGTTCTTCTTTCTCCTTGCTGATTTTCTAATTGCTCTACCAATTGATGAAGAGAGGGATGCTGAAGAGCTCAAATGAAATTGTGGATCTGTCTGTTTTTCTTTCAGTTCCATCAATTTTTGTTTTGCATGGTTTGCAGCTCTGTTGTTAGGTGCATAGACATTTGGAATTGCTATGTCTTCTTGGTAGATTGACCCTTTTATCATGTAAATGCCTTTCTGTCCCTGGAAATTTTCTTTGTTCTAAAGTCTCTTTCTTTGGTTCCTGAGACGAAATATGCTATCATCTAAATTGTTCGTCCCCTGTGGGTAAGGTATGATTTCTCTCTGGTTTTCTTCAAGAATGTCTCTTTGTCTTTAGTTTTCAGAAGTTTGGCTACCTTGTGTCTTAACATGGATTTATTGGGATTATATTATTTGGGACTTTCTCAGCTTTTTGAATCTAAGGTTTGTGTCCCCTGCCCAGGCCGAACGCCTCTGTCAGAGGTGTCAGGTCTGGACAAGGGGTTCTGGTGTTACCATAGCCACTCCTATCCTGCTTTCTTTTGATTATTGATATACATTTTTTTCCATCCTTTTACTTTCATCCACCTTTCTTCCTCTTAAGTTACTTTACTCTCCCCCACTTATAGTATTAAATATTTCTCCTTAAAAACCACAACAGTATTATAATTTTTGCATCAATCATCAGACATAACCTAGAAAACTCAATAGTAGAAGGAAAGTCCATTGTATTTACTCACATTTTTACTCTTTTGATTGTTCTTTCTAAAGATCCACAATTCTTTCTTTTATCATTGCTTCTCTGATTAGAGAATTTCCTGTAATTATTCTTTCAGGGTAGGTCTACTGGTAACAAGGTCTCTTAATATGTCTTGATTGCTCATTATTTCCTGAAGAATATTTTCACTGGATATAAATTTTCTGGGTTGACAGATCTTTTCTTTCAGCATTTGAAAAATAGTATGCCATTTCTTTTTGTCCTCCATAGTTCCTGAGAAAAAATATGCTGTCATCTATATTGTTCTTCCCCTGTGGGTAAGGCATGATTTCTCTCTGGCTTTCTTCAAGAATGTCTCTTTGTCTTTAGTTTTCAGAAGTTTGGCTACCTTGTGTCTTAACATGGATTTATTGGGATTATATTATTTGGGACTTTCTCAGCTTTTTTAATCTAAGGTTTGTGTCTTTTGCCAAATTTGAGAGATTTTGAGCTATTATTTTCTCAAATAATTTTTCAGCTCCTCCCTTTTTCTCCTGTCTTCTGTGGCTGTAACATGATATTCTATTACAGACCCACAGATCTCTGAGACTTTGTTCATTTCTTAAAGTCTCTTTTCTCTATTTCACATAGAGTAATTTTTATTGTTCTATATCTTCAAGTTCACTGATTCTTGACCCTGTTCTCTCCATTCTGCTGTTGAGTCTATTCATTGTGGGTTGTTTTTTAAATTTTGTTATTGTATGTTTCAGTGCTGAGATTTCTACTTGGTTCTTCTTTATAACATTTTTTGCTGAGAATTTCCATTTTTCATTTATTTCAAGCATATTTATAATTTCTCACTGCAGCATTTTCATGTTGGCTTCTTTAAAATCCTTGTTAGGATGATTCCAACATATGTTGCATCTAGATGTCGGCATCTGTCAATTGTCTGTTCTTATTCACGTTGAGATTTTCCCAGTTCTTGGTATAATAAGTGAGTTTCACTTATACTCTGAACATTTTTCTATTATATTATAAGACTCTCCTTCTTATTTGAATCTTCTTGTTTAGCAGGCCTCCTCTGAACCCATGCCATCTCATTACTGCTAGGTGGGGATGAAGTCCAAGTTCCCTACTCAGCCTCATTAGAAGTGGAGGGGTGCCTT
>NW_006289713.1:7820432-7821118 GCF_000327345.1 Myotis davidii
CATAACCTAGAAACTCAATAGTAGAAGGAAAGTCCATTGTATTTACTCACATTTTTACTCTTTTGATTGTTCTTTCTAAAGATCCACAATTCTTTCTTTTATCATTGCTTCTCTGATTAGAGAATTTCCTGTAATTATTCTTTCAGGGTAGGTCTACTGGTAACAAGGTCTCTTAATATGTCTTGATTGCTCATTATTTCCTGAAGAATATTTTCACTGGATATAAATTTTCTGGGTTGACAGATCTTTTCTTTCAGCATTTGAAAAATAGTATGCCATTTCTTTTTGTCCTCCATAGTTCCTGAGAAAAAATATGCTGTCATCTATATTGTTCTTCCCCTGTGGGTAAGGCATGATTTCTCTCTGGCTTTCTTCAAGAATGTCTCTTTGTCTTTAGTTTTCAGAAGTTTGGCTACCTTGTGTCTTAACATGGATTTATTGGGATTATATTATTTGGGACTTTCTCAGCTTTTTGAATCTAAGGTTTGTGTCTTTTGCCAAATTTGAGAGATTTTAAGCTATTATTTTCTCAAATAATTTTTCAGCTCCACCCTTTTTCTCCTGTCTTCTGTGGCTGTAACATGATATTCTATTACAGACCCACAGATCTCTGAGACTTTGTTCATTTTTTAAAGTCTCTTTTCTCTATTTCAGATAGAGTAATTTTTATTGTTCTATATCTTCAA
>NW_006289713.1:7821174-7829709 GCF_000327345.1 Myotis davidii
GGGCCTCCGGCTCATTAAGACTCCACTGATCCCACTATGGCTGCTTAGAAAGGGGCATCTCACCTCATTACTGCTCCCCCTGTGATGAGGGTGGAAATCTAGGCTCACTGCTTGGCCTTTGGGGGTTGGAGTGGGGTCACATTTCTTGTGTGTGGTAGCTGAATGATCTGTCTTTCTATACTGCCCCTTTCCTGGTCCTATGGATAGAGAGAGCAGGCTTTTCTTAGGATTTTTTTTTTTGTCTACACCTATTAGCATTGCTAGGTTTGCTGGCTTCTCTAGAATCCAGTGCAGGATATATGAGGCAAAAAAGAAAACCCAAGGAACTCATCATTGTGTATTCGGCCTCAAGATCCCTAGCTAGTCTACTTTCTTCTCTCCACCTTTCAGAGTCTTCTTATGTTTCTTTTATGGATAATGTCCTGAGGTTTGTGCTATACTTAGTGAGTGAGAGGAATAGGTAGAAGTGGTCCCCAAATATATATGAGTATGCAGTGTACATGTGTGTGTATTCACTTTACCACTAGGGTAATGTATCATGCATATTATAAAAAACACATACAATATTTTAAAAATGAAATTTTTAAAAAGTAATTTAAAATGAAATTTTATGAATTACCTTGTGCACCAGATTAGAAACCACTGCTTAGATCCCATTCAAGGAGTAGAGAAAACGGCCCCCCCTCCTACTATCTGCCATTATGTCCCTCTGTGTTCCACAGATACCCCTCAGGAACCTGTATCCTTTCTGTTCAGATGATACCTTCTGTGTGGCTCCTGAGCATATGTGAAGAGAAGCTGCAGGTATGACCCTCTGCCCTACAGGGCACCTAGGTAGAAATGGATGGGTTGGCTCTGTTTAGGCTTAATGTACCCCCTAGGAGACAAGTCAGTTATGTTGATAAACAAGGCTCTGAAAGGACACAAATCAATGACAGAAGTCTTCATGTGGTGACTCTTTCTATGTAATGCCACATGGGTAGCTACAGTTTTAAGCACTCAAAAAAATATATATCAGAAAATCCATTCCCTAGCTTGGTCTGCTGAGTCTCTGTGGCCTCCAGTAGCACAGCCTGCTCTTTAAAGGTGATGCTGGTGACACCTGCAACATTTTATATCCTTAAATGGCCTTAGGTCAAAGCAAAAGAGGCTGCCACCCTTGGGGGCAGATGTCAAATCAAACAGGAAGACTTTGTGGCCTCAGACTGCTGCCCTTATGCTACTACTTCAGAGGCATAAAAAAACTTGCCTTCCTATCCTCCCTACCTCTGTAAATCAGTACATACCTACATTTAGAAACTGTTTATTGAGCTTCTACTCTACACAAGGAAACATGCTAAGCACAGCATTAAGAGAGATCACCAAACCAGACATGATCCCAGTATGATCTAGTGCAAGAAGGATTCTTACACTGAGGCTCTACTGCTTTAACTTACACAGGCAAATACACGGCATGTGTGCTATCTCCATCCTCACCCACAGCAGACATCACTAATAAATCATGTCATGACACAATGCTGAGCGTGGGCACACTTTCCCTGTACTCATACCAATCAATGACCCACAGGATGGAACATTTTTGCCATCTCCAGATGAAGGCTTTGTTCTCTGCTACAGCTCTTTTCTCATTTAGATCCTTTGAATGGTTTGTGGAAAACAAAGAGCATCCATGTTCCTGAGATTTGATGCTTATTATCCAGAATTGCTCTAATTGGTGAAAGACTTGGTGTAAACCTGATTATGCTTGGTGTGAATCATCTTTATAAACTGATAATTTTTTGAATTATGGAAGCAGAACATCTGTAATGCAATGCTGTCCCTTCTCCCTCCAAAACATTATCATGAAGTGAACTACATATTTGAAAACAAAAATGACTTTTAATAAATGTTTTCTTTAAAAAGAATTACCTAAATGCACAGTTGCAGGTTTCCTTTGGAAAGCCTTACTTTGCCCAGGCTCTAAGATCTTACAGATAATTCAGAAAGTGAGAAAGGAGCAATCACATGTCTCACACATGTCCTCCACCTCCATCTTGGGCTGCCTTGCTATGTCTGACAGTCAGGCTGTAGAATGGCACCAATCTTTCCAATGGCAATTTGTGGCTGGAATTGCCACGAAGTATGTCTTTGTGGTCTGCTAATATGGAACGGGACTTCAGGAAACATAAATTTGAAGCAAAAATATAACATGTATTTTTTTAACTCTTCTTAGGAATACAGTCAATTCTCATTACCCATAGTACTTATGTTCTATAACAAATACTAAATTATGCAAACACTGAACTACTGCTCCAGGGGAAATACAGAGTTAGGTTCCTGCAAGCCTCTGGTCACAACATTATCATCAACGGATCTATTCATAGCCTTGTTTTTGTGTGTTTCTATTTAATGACACCTTATTTAGTATATAGTTGATTCATTGGCATTGAATGCCTGGACAAGAGCTTATAACTTATACCTGAAGGAAGCTAATCTAACACATATATTTTCTGTATAAGGCAGATGACAGCCTTCTTGCACTTAGGATCACTAGACCACACTTTAGCACCTATGGGCCATTTAAAATAGCAAAATCACCAACAGAAAGCACAAAAATGCAAAAACCTAGCATTAAATAGATTGCAAAAAGCACAGTTGTTTGCACTATGAGAGCTGAAACAAGAAGGCAAGAGTCCCCGTATTCCACCTCAGCTGGAAACATGTCAGTGACTTAAATTTTCCACTTCTTTGCTCATGCATGCAAATAACCACAAAGTGTCACAAGTACTGATTTGAGGAATTACAAATAAATTTCACCAAGTAGGCAGATTCACAATAAAGAATCCGTGAATAATGAGGACTGACTCTACAGTATTATGTTACTGCCATGATTCAGTTTAAGCTTTGTACTGTCTGTCACATTAGGAGATCAAGAGACTCCCCAAAGACTTTAGTATGAAGGAACTGTTTTAAAACATTTGTTGCAAATCCAGAAAATAATGTAGAGTTCTATCACTGTAAACTGTGGTGGATTTTTTGACTCCATAAACCATCCTACTCCCTGCTCCCAATGAATTTCTAGGTCTACAGTATATTTGAAACAAATGCCTACTTAGGGATTCTTTCTGAATTATTTAGGCATTCCCTTCCTTCTTTCCATCCTTCCTCCCTTACTTCCTTCCTTCCTTTCTTCCTTCCTTCCTTCCTTCCTTCTTCCATTTTTATAGCTTCCATGTAAGCATTCTTATGACACCCATCACCATTTGAATTTATTTGTTTACTTTAAAGAGTTTTGCTAGTTCAAAGGAGTTAAGCAGAGGTCAGTGAGTGGTAAGGTTGAGAAAGTCTCTACCAATCAGAATATCTCACCCAGTGTGATTGAAGTTTCATCCGCCTCCTCAAGATTCTTTGTCCCAGCTTAGAACTCACTGAACAAGGCAGCCCATTGGGAAAAATAACCAGGTCTGGTGAGGTAACAGTCCCAAACATCAGATATGGACCTTCCATCCTTGAACTTCTCAGGCCTGGGGGGAAAGATTATGTTATATTGCTCTCTGGGGACCACTTTTCAGGATGGAAGCAGATGAGAAGCTGCTAGGGAGAAGGCCTATGACTGACTGGTTAGATGCTGCAATAGTCCTGGCCAGAGCACTTTCCTCTTCATCTGTGGAGTCTGTTGGGCCAAGGGAAGTCAGTGCCTAGAAAATGAAGTGATGCCATGCCAGGGTATCTCCCAATTTACTCTTCAGGAAGGCATTTCAACTTTGAAGCTTTGTGCCAACTGCCAATTCTGAAGGTAATATCCAAAAATGACTTTTCCATTGGGAGGTGGAGATGACTATGGTGTCAATCACTGGGAATGTCCCTGGTTTGGCTTCATACTACCTCAGAATCCATTCCCTGGATTCTAAAGACTATGGGAATGAAGAAGGGTATAGAAGAAGAAGAAGGGGATAGGAGAAGAAGAAGGGGAACTGCAGGAGGGCTCCAGGAGAGGGAGGGAGGGGGAGGGGAGAAAAGGGAGGGGGAAATGAAGACGCTCAAAAGGAACCTTATCCTTTTGCTACAGATCTATTTCCACTAAAGGCAAATTGACATCAGTGCTTTAAATTCTGCAGGTGTCCTCAAGCGGATGTTTGGGAAAAAAGACAAATTGCAGATTATCTTCCTTTTTCTTTGTCAGTGAGTTTTATTTCCATATTTTGTTGTGGCTCTTGTTTTCATTTCTGTTTTGAGTGTAAAGCACTGCATAAAGTTGAAGTAGTTAAAGCTTTGTCCTTCTGGAAAAAGAATACAAGAACTAAATGTGTGCAGGACAACTGGGGTATATGAGAAGAGAAATGTGAAGGAAATGCTTTAGAGACAGTCAGGGGTTAGTTGCCAGGATGTGAGAATTTTTTCCCTATGGGGTAAAAAATTTTGAATAAGAAAGTATTTCTCACTAAATTGGGAGTAGGTCAAGTATTAATAAGTTTAGCTTTGGGTTGTATGCTCCTTTAAAAAGGAAAGTACATAATACAATAAAAAAGAGGAATAAAAGCTTTTATGACTGGTTTTATAAATACATTTCTTACAGGACGACTTGTTCCCTAGCTGTGATCTTAACACTTCAAATAGATGTAATCTGAATAAATTTTGTATTAAAAAGAATCAACAAAATAATTTTCTAAGAAAAAAGCATAAAGTGAAGCAGTCCAGAGTTAACATGGAGACTCCCATGGTTATCAGGAAGCCAACCTCCTTCTATCCTACTCCTCCACCAACCTGCAGCTTCACCTCATGATCTAATGGTGCCTACTCAAGCTCTAGCCATTATTCCACATCCCAGGCAATGGGACGGTCAAAGTGCCTCTCCCAGTGGCATCATGTCCCATCAGAAAGCCTCCCCATGTGTGAAAGACAATGCTTTATATCCAGAACTCCCTGGACCCACTTAGCTGCAAGAGAGGTTGAGAAATGTGGTCTTTCAGCTGGGCACACTGCTGCCCTGAGAGAATTTGGGGTGCAGTTATTAAAGTAGGAGTGATACATGAATATTGAAAAGTAGATGAAAATCTAGGAGTTTTTGCTAAGAGAAAGAAAAAATGACACAGGAGTTCCATGCCCTCACTGGGCCCATAGGAGAGGTAGATATTAATGAAAGAACCACACCAATACCAGTGAAATCACAGCTGGGTAAGTTAGATGAATCAGTAGTAAGGAGATTTGGCAATTGAGGTGAACTCTAACTGCAGAGCTGAGGAATTGATGTCGGTCTGGAGGAGAAAGAAGAAAGCACTTTCCAGTAGCAGAGGGAAGTATAAATGAGGCTAACCTTAAGGCTCTGCAGCCTTCTGTTCACCTGCAGGTGAAAGGTGCTGACCTCCTAGCTCCTTCTAGGAGTCTTGGGGAGCATTTGCCAGAGTAGAGACAGGGATTCCATGGGCGGATTCCCACTTTGGAAACTTTCTGGCTACCCATGGGATGTGGGAAGGAGCCTTTCAGGTGGAGGTTATTGCAAAAATTCATGCTAGCAGGTTGTCTTGCAGATTGGGGGAATGACAGTGAAAATGAAGGAAAGTGGTTTTCAAAAAGAGTCGGCCTGCCCTGAAACACTCGGGGTGCAAAGCAAGGGCTTTCTCTTGGGAGAACCACACTGTGGGATGCTGCCTTCAGGTAAGAGAAACAATTATTTTCTGATCTGTAGTTCAACCTACCTAGTCCAGGCTTGCCAGCACACTCCTGAGGAAATTGGATAGCATTCAGAGATGTGGGCACCCTGTGATCCATGGCATTATATAATAATGAGTCTGACGGAGGCCTTGGGAGAGAAACTGGCCAGGGCCTATCTGCAGCTTGTGATTGTTTTCCTTCTTGCATTTTCCTGGCTCCCAGCTGGGTTTCTTGTGGAACAGAAGGCTCATCCAGGTGAGCACACAGACTGGGAGGGTCTGTTGGAGCTCACTGTGACCAAGGCACCTGCAACCAGTGGGAGGTGGGGGGATGGTGAGGACTGAAATGGTGGGATGCTCAATTTCACCTGCAGCAACTGCCTGGCCCAAGATATTTAATATTTATTGAATGGATGGATTAAGACATTGACTGGTCTATCACACTAGAGAACTAGTAGGTGGGGGGAAGGAAGGGAGAGAATAAGCCAGGAAGAAAGGTAAATATTCACAGAAGAGGTTTTGTGTAAAGTCTGCCTGTCTGAGAGTCATTCTCATCATAGTCAAGGGCTATTCACGGAATAGCTTCCTCTTCTGGTTCACGCCCATCTTTGCCTATTTGGGTGTCACTATCACTGCCTGCAATCTTCTCTCCGGCTTCTCAGCTTCCTTGAAGGCCCCACTCACAGTGCCCTCTCCAAGAAGACTTTCCGCTCTCCCTTTATCCCAACTTCTCAAATCCTTCCTCCAGCTCAGTCCCTCAAGTTGAGGGAAATGCGTTTACTGTGAAAGATGTCTTTTGGTTCAGGTTTTAGCAGCAATATCTCACCGAGGGCTCTAAAGTCAGGCACGTTTTCTGGGGTTTGGATTCGAGTTCAGAAGTCTACAGAGTGGGAATAATCATAGGGCTGGCTTATCTGGCTGTGAACATTTAATAAGAGGGTCCACAAAAAACACTTAGCACCATGCCTAATTCCTAGGCGTCACTCAGTAAATTAACCTTTACAGTTACTCCACATGACCTTGTTGCCTTCCCTTCCCTTCCCCCCTCCCCACATTCCTTCTGAACTTCAGAGCTGGTGACTCTTTTAGCATAACCTACAACCTTTAAGAGTTAAGCTATAAAAACAGTAAAATCAGTTCATACGAATAACCTTGTGAGAAAAGTTTCATTATTATTATCCCCATTTTACCCATACAGAAAACGAGGCACAGAAAGGTGAGGTAACTTGACCAAGAGCACAAAGCTTAAGGGTGTCAGAGCCAGAATTTAAACCCAGGCCGTTTTCATGGAGCCACACAATTAACTCCTATACTCAGGCCAGAAAAAAAAAACAATCATCCTTAATTCCCAAAGAGAGTGCCTTGTTTTGTCAATTCTCTGAAGAATCTGAAAAGGTAAGCCTCTCCCCTATCCCTCCTCACCTGAGAAATCTGAAGCCTTACCATTGCCCTGTCAAGATGAGCTTCGGATGTCGGCGTACATGTCTCCATGTCCAAGGGGCAATAGCAGGGAAAAGAACAGAGATGCCAGGATAAGAATAGAGAAGGAAATCAAGAGGGAAGGAAGATGAAGACAGGATGCTTAGGTACCACCCAAAGTAAATCTGAGTATCCTGAAAGGCAACCAGATGAGAAAAGAAAAAAATGTTTGTATTTTCCATTCATACATCCAATATTTGTTGTATTAGTATTTACTATAAGCGCATGAACAAGACAGTGCTCGTTCTCACTGAGCTTACCTTCTGGTGCAGGAAGACAGCAAGCATTCAAGTCAGTAAAAGTAGAAAATGTACACATTAAAGGGTGTTAAGTGCCTTGCAAAGAATTAAAATGGGGTGATGTGACAGATCAGGGATTCTCTACCTTGTGCACTAGAGTCACCTGGGTTGGTCTTTCAAATTCAAATGCCCAGGCTGATTACCAGGCCAAATAAAAATCCATGGTAGGTAGGACCTGGGCATTAGTATCTTTAAACTCTCAGGTTAATATAATATAGAGCCACGGTTGCAAACCTCCTTGATAGAGAGGGACCAAGTGGCTGACTTGGGCAGCCTAGTTATGAAAGTCATCTCTGAGATAGCAGCTTTTAGCAATGACCTGAATGTCCAGGAGGAGCAAGATACACAAAGATACAAAGGAAGACCATTCCTGGCAAAGGTTCCTAAGCCTTGATGCCCAAAATTCCTGTGTGTTTTAATCAGCAGCCACTAAGCTTATCTCCTCCAGGCTAATAAACAGTGTTATACACCAGGGTTCTGAGTTGTAGACAACAGAAACCATATTTTGCTACATTAAGCAGACAATTTAAGAAGGCAATTGGGGTTCACACAATGGATAAGAAGATGGAGGATCCAACTTGAAAAATGGGCATGAACCAAGCCAATCTTAGAGGACCAAGGGTCAGCATCTTTTGCCAAACCAGCTAGACAAGGACACTACTGCCATGCATGCACCAGAACCTGCAGTAGCTGCCCTCAATAAATTCTACATATCCCTTTTTCTGTGCCCACTTAATCCTGACTGACCAAGCCTAGGGCATATGTCCACTGTCGACTTCCAGAGAATTGCTTTTCTGTAGCTTCCATAGTAAGAGTCAGGGTACTAGTCACCACCAGTATGATACAATCCAGAGGAGCTGGGTGCTGGAGATGCTAATCATCTACCACAGACAACATCAGCATGCCCTGCCCAGTGTGTGATGCACAGAGTATTATTATCCTATCTAATAAAAGAGAAACATGGTAATTGGCATACACCGCTACCCTTCCCATTGGCTAATCAGGGCGATATGCAAATTAAATGCCAGCCAAGATGGTGGCCAGCAGCCAGGCAGCTTGAAACTAACATGAGGCTTGCTTGCTTCAGTGATAGAGGAAACCAACATTCCCCGCCTGCCTTGCAGGCC
>NW_006289713.1:7830542-7857689 GCF_000327345.1 Myotis davidii
TGGCAATTGGCAGATCAGGACTGTCTTGCCCAGTCCTGATCCGGGCCAATGGGGGCTGGCTGGCTGGGGAGGGACTGCAGGAGGGCTCCAGGGCATGTCCGGCCTTTCTCGCCCAGTCCTGATTGGCCGGACCCCAGCAGCAAGCTAACCTACCGGTCAGAGCATCTGCCTCCTGGTGGTCAGTGTGTGTCATAGTGACTGGTTGATTGGTCGACTGATGGGTTGGACACTTAGCATATTAGACTTTTATATTATGC
Source organism: Myotis davidii (assembly GCF_000327345.1). Lineage (NCBI taxonomy): Eukaryota > Metazoa > Chordata > Mammalia > Chiroptera > Vespertilionidae > Myotis > Myotis davidii. The sequence goes on from NW_006289713.1 coordinate 7,830,800, forward strand.
AAGTATTAGCTCCATGAAAGCAAGTGTATTATTGCCTTTTGCTTCTTTGCCTTCAGGCCCCATACCCATTGCATAATATTTCTCCTTTCAAACTGTACATACCAAGTAAAGATTTCTTAAATCAATGAAATTGTTTTCATCCTTCATCTTGCAAATGTGTTCAAAGAAAAAAAATTTATTTAAGTCTATATTGCTTTGCAACTCCTTTACTTCCTTTCCCTTCCTCCATTCACCCTCCAAGTTTATCCTTCCCAAGGTTTAAGCCAACTATGGCCCTGATGACCTTTCCCTAAGCATCACCCATCAGCCTTTGCTCACAGACTGGAGTGAAGATCACAGGATGGAAGGACTCTGCCACCAGCCTCTCCCTCCCAGTTTTCTCTCCCTCCCAGTTTTCTTCCCAGCTCCAATATCCAATTGTACCACCCAGCAATTTATTCTCTTTATCTACAATGCCTGAATAACTTGCCTTTAGAATGCTTCTGATTAAAGAATGAAAGAACTGCATTCTTAAATTTGCCAATTCATAATATTCAGGAAGAAAATAACCCTTGTGGAGTTAAAGCCCCATTAAAAAAATATACTCTGAAAGATCTACAAGTTACAAGACCAATTTTGACAGACAGCTTCTACTGCCTTTGGCATTTCAGTAATGACCTCAGAACTGCCATTGACCTGCTGACACACTTGGTAAAGTGACAGTCTGCTCCATTTCTTCCCCTATTGAAATGTGGGGGGAGTAAATATGAGGTAAAGGAGGGACAGAAGGAAAGCAGAAAGGCTGGAAGGGGAAAGCATGAGGGGGAGGAAAGCAAAGCAAAGTGTGGTAGACAGAATAATTGCCCCCAATGATATCGATATCCAATCCTCAGAACCTGTGACTACATTATGTTACACGGCAAAGTAGAATTAAGGTTCCAAATGAGTTAAGATTGCTAATCAGCTGACTTTAAAATAAGGAGATTATCCTATATTTTCCAGGTGGGCCCAGTGTAATTACAAGGGTCCTCAATAGTGAAAGAGGGAGGCAGCAGAGAATCAGAGGAGATTGATTACAGGAATAGGGTCTGAGAAATGTAATGTTGCTGGCTTCAAAGATGGAAAAAGGAACTACCAGTCAAGGAATGGGAATGGCCTCCAGCAGGTGGAAAAGGCAAAGAAATGGATTATTTCCCTTAGAGCCTCCACAAGGAATACAGCACTGCTAGAACATTGATTTAGTCCAGTGCTACCTGTATTTAATTTCTGACCTACATAGCTCTAAGGCAAGAAGTCTGCATTGCTTTAAGCCACCAAATTTGTGGTAATTTGTGACAGCAACAATAAGGAACTAGTACACAAGGCAAGAGGAAGGAAAAACATGTTTCTGTGGGCTGGGAATTAACATGAGCTACTTTATTGGGCATTTGTAGTACAATTCTTTCCCAAGCAACTGAGCTTGCTTGGACTTCAAGGGAGGACCATAAATGTAAAACACAAAGATTAGGGTGGGTATTAAGATGGTAAAAAGAGTTGACGGGTAGAAAATGAAAAATCTTATTTGTGGGGCAGGAGGTGAGATGGAGCATCACTGGATAAAGCAATATGGAAAACCACACCTTCATCTAACCCACGTGGTGTGTGAGAATTTACTATGAGTTGGGCACTCGGAGCGATGTGTGGAGATGGTGCCAAAGGAGACATGGGCACTACCATTCGCAGGGAAAGTCAAACTTCAAGAGATGCTAGACTCCAAGGAGGCCACAGACAGCTACCAGTCCATACCCACTAAGATGCCCACAACCAAACAACAGACAACAAAAAGTGCTGGCAAGGATGTGGAGAAACTGGAATCCTCCTACATTTCTGATTGGATTGTAAAATGGTGCAGCCATTTTGGAAAACAGCCTATCAGTTCTTCAGAAAGGTAAACATAAAGTTACCATATGATCCAGCAATTCCACTCCTAGATATACACCCAAGAGAAATGAAAACACGTCCATATAAAAACTTATGCATGAATATTCATAGCAGTATTATTCACAGTAATCAAGAGGTAGGAAAAAAACCAAATGTCCATCAACCAATAAATGGATAAATCACATTTGGTATATCCATAAAATGGAGAAATATTCAGTCATAACAATGAATGAGCCCTAGCCAGTTTTATTAAGTGGATAGAGCATCAACCTGGGGTCTGAAAGGTCCCAGGTTCAATTCTGGTCAAGGACACATGCCCAGGTTGCAGCTCAATACCCACTAGGGGGCATGCAGGAGGCAGCCAATCAATGATTCTCTCTCATCATTGATATTCCTATCTCTCCCTCCCTCTCCCTCTCCCTTCCTCTCTGAAATCAATAAAAATATATTTTTTTAAAAAAAATGAGTGAAGTACTGATAAATGCTACATGGTGAACCTTAAGAACCAAGGAAATTTTTATTATGCTAAGAAGCCAACATAAAAATCCACATTTCATATAATTCCATTTATATGAAATGTCCAAATAGGCAAATATATAGAAACAGAAAGTAAATTAGGCCCCTAGTTCCAGGGGTGGGGGTGGAGGGGTAAGGATGAGAGTATTAGGGAGAATGAGTAAGGAGTGGAGTGGGTGGGTGAAGAAAATATCCTAAAGTTAATTGTGGGGGTGGTTGAACAACTCTATAAAGAAACAAAAGAAACATTGAAGTGTATACTTTAAATGAGTAAATTATATGGTATGTGAATTAAATCTCAGTAAAGCTGTTACCAAAAATAAATAAATGCAACCAGAACTAGCATAAAACACTCAAGCCAGGCTCCAGGCTGAACAAAGGCAAACACTGGCTGGTGGGGATGCCACAAAAGTTTATCTGGGACAACTCTTGCTATTAAAGGTTAGCAGACTTAAAGATTTTTATCAAGGCTGGCAGCCACTCATTGCTTCTCTTAATAGGAGGAATCTGACATAGCTGAAGTCAATGATGGTTCAAAGGTGTTAAGCTGCGCCCTAACCGGTTTGGCTCAGTGGATAGAGCATCGGCCTGTGGACTCAAGGGTCCCAGGTTCAATTCCAGTAAGGGCATGTACCTTGGTTGCGGGCACATCCCCAGTGGGGAGTGTGCAGGAGGCAGCTGATCAATGTTTCTCTCTCATTGATGTTTCTAACTCTCTATCCTTCTCCCTTCCTCTCTGTAAAAAATCAATAGAATATATTTAAAAAAAAAAAAAAAAGGTGTTCAGCTGCATGGTCTCCTTCTGAGACCAGAGGAGGTCAGTTCCTATAGTGGCTAAATGGAACTGCCCAAATACACTCTGTTGCACGGTAGCTTTACACCTCGTCTGCAATAAGCTTCTCAGTCTCTCTGCTGTTCAAGAATCTGGGCTGTGGAGCCCTTGTTGAAATGGGGGTAGGCTTATAGTACTAATAGAAAAGGGCATTCTAGCGACCCCCTTTCTGGATACTTTTGAAAGTTCCAAAGCTTTTGGACCACAAAAGAAGAGAAGAGGAGGAATGGGAGAGAAAAGGCAGTAAGGGGGGGTGGGGGGGCATTGTGATCACAACACAACTGAGGGATTGTTTTGTCCCTGTCTGAGGCCACACAGGACTAAAAGCCCCTATGCCCACATGCTCATTGCTCTGCCCCAGTACCTTGCATAAAGTAGCTCTCATAAATACTGATTAATTAAAGCACAGGAGTATAGAGTGACAGATAATGTAAAATTCTAGTCCTTATTATCTCATTACCTCTAGACATTTATTTTTCAAGCATATGAATTATGACATCACCCTCCCCCTTCCCTCCCATACACACACACAAGGCAAAAGAGGCAACAGATAGTGGAGCTTAAGATTACATGTGTTATTTTTACTTTGGTGTCCTTATAAACACTCTGTCCCAGGAAGGGCAGCTGAGAATCAGGTGCACTGTGTCCTAAGGTTAGAGTAGAACCCACTGAACTCAGAGAGAGCAGGAAGGCCAGTGGGAGACCCCAGCTCCCTTAACACCTAAGCTTTTGGGGAGAAAAAGGATCAGAAATGGGGATGTATGTATGCTAGTACCAAGGTGTCTTAGCTGGGATTGCTCTTTTTGATGGTTTTAAAATATTTCTGTAGTCCTTTCCTCAAAAAAAGGGGACTTAATTCCCCTCCTTCAAATGTGTGTTGGACCTCCTCATTTCTAGACAATGTGGAGTAAATGACAGTATGTAGCCTCTGAGGGCAGGTTGTGGTTGGCTGAATAATGTCCATATTTTAATCCCTAGAATCTGTGAATGTTTTCTTAAATGACAAAAGAGACTTTACAAATAGGATTGAGGATCTGGAGATGGGGAGCTTATCCTGGATTTTCCAAGTGGGCCCTTATCAGAGAAAGGCCGAGGGGATTTGACTACTGAAGAATTCATGAGCCAAGGAATGAGGATGGCCTCTAGAAGCTGGAAAAGTCAAGGAAACAGTCTTCCCTAGAGCCTCTGTCAGGAACATGGCCCTGCTGGCCCCTTGATTTTAGCCCAGTGAAACTGACTTTGAACTTCTGACAGACAGAACCATAACATAAAATAAATCAGTGTTTTTTTAAGCCACCAAGTGTTTGCTACAGCAGCCACAGAGAGCACATAGGTCACAGAAGACATCGCCGCTGCCATCTTGCTCTCTTGGATCATACAAATGCTAGCTGCCATGTTGTGAAGACACTCAAGATGCAAGAAAGAGTATGTTTTCATGCCAGCTATCACTCCCCACCTCCCCCATCCCCCCACTCCCGACACACACATACACTACTGAAGTTCTTCACACTAGGAAACTGGCATTCAGCGCAGAATATGTACCTCAGCATCACCCCACTTGAGGGGCTGAGAGGGCTGAAGTGTATACACCAATTCCCATCAGTCACTGGGGGATAGGAGGGTGGGGGTGGGGGATAGCCCTAGTATGGGCGGGGAGGAGGGGAGGATGCTAATCTCTCAAAACTGCCAGTCTGATGGAGTGGGTTCTGTTGAAAAGGGAAAGTCAGGGGAAGAAATGTAGGTCTGGCAGTTGGAAATCAGAAGAGCTTCCACTGAGATGATAAGGACAAGGGCATGTGAGCAGGGTCTGGTAACTTAGGCTGCACCAAGCAATTAAGAGTGGGGGGATACAGCAAAAGGGGTGTGCCCAATTCAGAGTCTTCAGAAGGGTGAGTGGATGGTAAGAAACCAAAATGTGGATGGACTGCAACTGTGTGCCAACAGTTAACATGCAGAATCCCTAATTCTTCAACAGCACGGTCAATGGGAGGAAGAAAAGTCACATCACTCCCATTCTGAGGATGTGTCTTGGGTTGAGGCTTAGAGAGCTCGAGGCTTTTAAGAGGCTTTTTAAAGAGGCTTGTCCAAGGTTACCCTAGGCTGGAGAGCACAGATGGGAGAGCAGCTCATTTCCAAGCTCTCTCTCCTACCACGTCTGCAGTTACAAGGGAAATGTCTTTAAAGCAATAACAGCTCATGCATGTCTCCCAACAGCCAATGCACTTTCAGACTTCACACCACATTCATGGCAATGTCATGCCACTTTTACTTCCAGGTGTCATTCGCCTCTCTACATTGCCTCTGACCATGTGTGGACATGTGTTCATGAGCGTGTGCACAAGCACACACAGTCCCTTCTGTCACTGACATCACAGAGTTGCTCTTCCAAATAGAAAACCACACACGGCACTTGTCTTTGGGAGTTTAACCACCTTATATGGAAGCAAATATTTGAAGTTTACCAAACATAACCCAAGTAAAACCTAAGTCAATCAAAAGTGACTAAACACCACTTTAGTCCAAATACATGTTTCTAAAAGGTCACAGCTGGTGTAATTATCCATGCTAGACTTAGCACGCATTCAGCTGTGTGCTTAAGACTGCCAAGAACTGGAATACATTCAGAATCTGTAAATAAGAGTCACCTTGTTTTCAGAAAATGCTAAAGTCAGACTCGGGTGTTGGGGGGAGTTATTGGAAAAAGCCTATTAGAGCTTAATGACACTTTGAGAAAATGTATAGGGAAACTTCTTTGGAGAAGGAATAGAAATATATGTCAGAGCCAATTTCTCATAATATGTGGGTTGAGCTTTTTTTCTTCAAGAAAATAAGTCTTGACAAGCATAACAACAACAACAACACAATGACAAAATGAGCAGCCCAGGAAGTCCGTCAATGGGAGGAAAAAAACATATAACTAAATGCAGGCTCAGACAGCAGCCTCAGAAAACTTACCTGGGCCCAGGCAACTAGTGAGTGGCATTCACCAGTTTCCCCTCAGCCTTTGGAATCCAATAGGCAGAGCCTGAACCCAAACTTTCCATTTAAGTGAGCATACAACTTGGTGCTGGAATGGTTGTTTAACTATGTTCTATGGAACCCCAGGTTACTGTGCTAGAGCCTTGAGAATCACCATAGAAAATGATAGGCCAGCCTAGGGTGGGGGTTCCTAGCTTCCCACCTCACTTGTACCTCAGCAGCTCCTCTCTTATCTGCTTTATAGTGTGGCCTTCCACCTATGATTTCGCTCCTATTGCTACTAAACAGATATCTAATTTGAAAACTTCAGGTTTATGTAATGTCTGAGACTCATGCCTGCCTCCATGCTCAGAGAGGAAATTATACCCTGAATGTCTTCTTGGAGAAATGGAGGCCAAGATCAGAGAACAAGGTCTAGATGTAGGTGGACAATAGGCTGGTGATGAGACTACAGAGGACAGGGCTTAGAAAAATCTGGAAGACAGCAGGGGAAAAAAACTAGGGGGACCAGGAGTATAAGTATAAGGGCAGGGATTTTTGTGTCTTGTTTACTCAATGCTGCATCCCCAGGACCTAGGAGAGTACCTGGCACATAGTAGCTGCTCAATGAATGTTTATTAATAAATGAGTGAATAAATGAATGAATGTGGCACCAGTGGCAGAAACCAGTGAAGAGGCCATATCCGAGGGTGAACCAGAGGTCAGTACTCCGGGACTGAAATGGTTAAATGGAGCCAGCCAGTGAGAAGAAAAGGATGGGAGTGATTATAGCTGAGAGAGAAAACCCAAGAAACTGAAACAGAGACTTGGGGAAGGGACTGCCACATTCTCTAGGACACCTAGGAATGCCTCTGTAGGTGAGAACGGAGCTGCTGAAGGCATCAAACTTTAAACCAAAGTCTGACCATTTTCTCTATAGCCAGAGGGGGAAAAATGACCAAACATGCAGGAAATGGTAAGGCAGTTCCACAATTAGAAGATCTTGAACATTTTCTGCCTAGAATTCAACCATCTCCAGGAGAGTCAATAACAAGTAGAAATGAGGTCAGGGACAGGATACAAACAGGACTTTGACTGAATCTGTAACGTTTTACATGATCATATCAATAGATGCAGAAAAAGCATTCAACAAAATCCAGCACCTACTTATGATAAAAACTCTCAGCAAAGTGGGAATAGAGGGAACATACCTCAAGGTAATAAAGACCATATATGACAAACCCACAGTCAACAAACTCAAAGGAAAAAAATTAAAAGTGTTTCTCTTATTATCAGGAACAAGACAGGGATACCATTCTTATTCAACAAAGTACTAGAAGTCCTAGTCACAGCAGTCAGACAAGAAGAAGAAATAAATGGCATCCAAATTAGAAAGGAAGAAGTAAAATTGTCATTAGTTGCAGATGACAAGACACTGCATATAGAAAACCCTGTTTCTTTGTTATGGGGTGGGGCCAAAACATTAGTAACAAAGAAACAGAATTTCTAGAGGATGAGGCCCAGAAATCAGGATTTTAAAAAGATTCCCAGGTGAGTCTAATGTGCAGCCAAGGTTGAGAACCACCGCCCTAAAGACTCTACCAAAAAACTATTAAAACTGATAAATGAATTCAGTAACATAGCAGGATACAAAATAAACATCCAGAAATCAATTGCATTTATATACATCAATAATAAACTATTAGAAAGGGAAACTAAGAAAACAATCCCATTTACAACTGCATTAAAAAAAATACCTAGGAATAAAAAATTTAACCAAGAAGGTAAAATACCTCTAACTCAAGAAAATTATAAGAACACCAAAAGAGAGAGAGAGAGAGAGAGAGAGAGAGAGAGAGAAATTGAAGATGCAAATAAGTATGTACCCAAAGCAATCTATAGATTCAATGTAGTACCTATAAAAATATCAGTGCTACTCCAGGTAGAACTGAATTGATTTTATACACAAATAATGAACTACCATAAAGAGAAACTAAGGAAACAATCTCTTTTACTATTGCAACAACAACAAACACAAGGTATCTAAGAATAAATTTAACCAAGGAGGTAAAAGACCTGTACTTAGAAAATTATACGTCATTGAAGAAAGAAATTGAGAAGGATACAAACAAGTGGAAGCACATATGGTGTTCATAGGTTAGAAGAATTAACATCATTAAAATGTCCATAATACTCAAAGCAATCTATAGATTCATTGCAATTCCTATTAAAATACCAATAGCATATTTCACAGATCTAGAACAAATATTCCAAAAATTTATATGGAACCAAAAAACACCCCAAATAGCCTCAGCAATCTGGAGTAAGAAGAACAAAGTTGGAGGTATCACAATACCTGATATCAAACTATACTACAAGGCCATATTAATCAAAACAGCCTGGTAACGGTATAAAAAACAGACATATAGATCAATGAAACAGAACACAGGGCCCAGAAATAGACCCACACCTTTATGGTCAGTTAATATTTGACAAAGGAAGCAAGAACATACAATGGGGTAAAGATAGTCTATTCAATAAATGATGTTGGGAAAATTGGACAGATATATGCAAAAAATGAAACTAGATCACCTTCTTACACCATACACAGGATTATGGATAAAACTCAAAATGAATAAAACACTTATGTGTTAGACTCAAAACCATAAATATCCTAGAAGAAAATATAGGCAATAAAATCTCAGGTATTCTCCTAGCAATATTTTTTCTGATATATTTCCTTGGGCAAGGAAAACAAAAAATAATAAACAAATGGACTATATCAAACTATACACAATTTTGCATAGAAAAGAAAACCATCAACAAAATTAAAAGACAACCCACTGAATGGGAGAACATATTCGCCAGTTATACATCTGATGAGGGGTAAAGAACTTATACTCAACACCAAAAGACAAACAATCCAATTTAAAAATAGATGAAGGACCTGAATAAACACTCCTCCAAAGAGGACTTATAGATGGCCAATAGATATATGAAAAGATGCTCAACATCACCAATAATCAGAGAAATGCAAATTAAAACTACAATAAAGTATCTCCTCACACCAGTCAGAAGGACTATCATCAAAAAATCAACAAACAACAAGTGTTGGTGAGGATGTGGAGAAAAGGGAACCTTTGGCAGTGGAAATGCAGACTAATGCAGCCACTGTGGAAAGCAGTGTGGAGTTACCTCCAAAAACTAAAAATGGAACTGCCTTGTGACCCAGAGATTCCACTTCTGGAAATATATCTGAAAAAAAACCCCAAAACTGAAACACTACTTTGAAAGAATATATGCATCCCTATGTTCATTGCAGCATTATTTACAATAGCCAAGATTTGGAAGCAGCCCAAGTGTGCATCAGTAGATGCGTGCATAAAAAAGCTGTGGTACATTTATCTATACAATGGAATACTACTTGACTATAAAAAGGAAAAAAATCTTACCCTTTATGATAGCATGGATGGACCCGGAGAGTACTATGCTAAGTGAAATAAGTCAGGCAGAGAAAGACAACTACTGTATTATTTCACTTATATGTAGAATCTAATGAACAAAATAAACTAACAAACAAAATAGAAATAGACTCATAGATACAGATAACAAACTGATAACTGTCAGAGGGGAGGGGTTTGAGAAGCTAGGTGCAAAAGGTGAAGGGATTGAACAAAAAAAACCCACAAAAACAAATGCATAGACAAAGACAACAGTATGGTGAATACCAGAGGAAAAGGGGGTAGGGATAAGGAGAAGAGGATAAACGGGGGATATATAGTGATGGGAGAAGACTTGACTTTGGATGGTGAACACAGAATACAATATACAGATAATGCATTATAGAATTGTACACCTGAAACCTACTAGTATATAATATTATTAACCAATGTCACCCCAATAAATTCAATAAATTTAATTTTTTTAAAAAGAGGAAAAAAAGAGCTAAAATCTCAAGGAGCAGCTTACTGTAGTAATGAAGAGCATAGGTTCCCTGAAGCCAGGCTCTCTGAGCTCAAATCTAGAATCCCACTTGCTAGCTGAGAGTCCTTGGGCAAGTGACTTTAAACCAGGCTGGGCCTCAGTCTCTTCCCCCATAATATGAAGACAATAAAAGTACCACTCGCATACAGTTGTTTAGAAGTAAATAAGCTGTGCCATGCAAGTCACTTATATAAGCAATGGCTATTGATATGGATATGGCAAAATGCTAACATTTGTTAAACATGGAAGGTGGAACAGAGGTTTTCATTATAAGGTTCTTAGGTTTTAAACAATAATAATTTTTTAAAAAAACTTTCCCCAACCAAAGGCATATTCCTTTGGTTATATCCTCCTCACAAGGAAATGAACCCTTATGAAACCAGGAAGGAAACCCGTAAGAGGAGGACAGAGTAAATGTATGTCCTAGGGCCAGAGCACCAGCAGCACCTGGGAATTTAGAATGCAAAATTCTCAGATTCTGCCCCAAATCCATTGAATCAGGAACTCTGAGGCTAAGGCCCAGCAGTCTGTATTTTGATGTTCCTTCCAGAGGATTCTGCTGCTATTAGATGCTAGAATGGTAGAGGACCAAATGAAGAACCACATGGCCTGAGATCCCAAAATAGCTTCTGCAGTTCAATGTCTCTGATATTGAAGGTACAACTGCCTGGGGAATTGAGGTATCATGTGGGAATTCACTTCCCCTACTAACCCTATTAGACACACAGTGGGAGCTGGGAGAACTAATTTATCAGTATGCTCAGGAGAAACTGCAATCTTACTTTTCCCAGCCCTCCCTGGACTGGGGTAGACGGGGCTTGACTAAATGATGGGGATGCCTCTTGCAAATTTCTCTTAGTAGGGCAATATTTGACCATAATTCCAAAATATTTAATTGTTCATTCAAAGATATCTTAATCTTTCCACTTCTCTCAATGCACCTGCACCCCACCACCCCTCAACAACCACCACCAGGGTATGCTAAAAAGATGCCAGCAATAACCCTTGAGCCTTAAATGTAGCTTAGGGTAGTAACACTTGTCTTCCCCACCCCCATCCTGTCATTCCCAGACAGGGAATATCCAACAGTGGTTGTTAGAAATATGAGAGAACTATCAAAATGCTATAAAAGCATCTTTTTAAATTATAAAATAGATAAAATGAAAATTATGGGGTATCTTCCACAATGGTGTGTATACTGTAAATATATCATCAGGACAGAAGTTAGTACAAAAACAAATGTGAGCATATTCTTCTGGGTAATGTCGTACAGGGTTAAAGTAACAGGAAATGATGGTTTAGAATGATTTAGTACCTTTATCAGTGAACACTGGGGAGATGCCCAATAAATATTTGTTGAATGAATCAATAAAATGGACCACCGCCTGTGTCTCATCTCACACACACATTCACTTTAACAAGCCTCTGACAATCTATCTATGCCTGGGCATGAGGTCATGTCCTTTCTTAAGAAGGTGCACATTTTTATATGTCAGTCTTAGCCCTTCTAGCTGCTACAAACATTTTAGAAAGAAGAGTACAAAAAAATGTATGCAAAGATAGAAGAGCCAAACTCCAACACAAGTAGGGGGAAAGGGAGCATAAAAATAAAGTAGTGCTCATTGAGCAATGATGAAACTCAACCTCCTTCTAATAAAATTAATAATAATGAACTTCTGATCTAGAACTGGGCTGCTTGTGCCCAATGGAAGAACCCCAGGGTAGAATCTCAAAGGAAAGGTCAGCAAAGTTAACTACAAAGAAGGGCCTTAAGTGGATCAATCAGGGTTAAACTACTAGAGAGAAGGAGTAAGTGGCTAATGAAAGGGATGTTCTACTGACCTCTAACACAGGAGGGAGGAAATAATGAGATAAGTAAAGCTAGTGAGGATAATAAGACTGTAATTATGGCCAAGTTCAAACTACTGAATGTACATTAGAGAACCCTCTATACAACATGGAGAGGAAGGGAAATCTGGCCTCTGGAAGTTAATGCTGCCTCCAATGCTTGAGATGCTCCAGGCTACCTCTCCCTCTGACAAATGTGAAAATAAAACCATTACAATGGAAGTTTCAAACACATTAAGGTGAATGCTTGTGGTTCAATATGCTGTAAAGGAAAGGCAGAAAGAAGTGAAACCTCATCATCAGGACAAACCCATTGTGCTCAATAGTCATGCCATAGTAATTATTTTAAACAGTAACTATTGTGGCCACCTCCACTGACAGTGGGCTTCTGCTATGTATATGGTGGTGAGGTTGGCATTGTGCATCCTGGAAAGTTTAAGAAACACACACACACACACAAGCTTTCAGTTCCTCAGCTAGAAGATAAATTGCAGCAAATTTACAACTTGATTTTTTTTATGAATGTGGGAATTTGTGGTCTGATGATAAAGCAGAAAAATTAAATGTATTAAAGAACGAGCATTTGGTTAGGGACAAGCACACAGTCTCCCTTTGCATCTGGAGCATTTGTTTTTTTCTGCAGAATGATTTATATAATTGTTTGCTTAATCTCTTGGGTGAAATAAACGTATGGCCGCTTTACTACACTATTGATTCAAATTATTACTGTAACGACAGAGCTATCCAGGGAGTTGTCACTGGGCTTCTGGGGATGTTCTGATGGCTATCATGTGCATTATTAAGGAGCATTAGGATCACTGATGGTACCTCAAAGCCTGACACTTGGGACCCTGGACTTTGGCCTGGTTGTCATTTACTTTTGGTAAATAACTCATCTGTTGAACACTCTTCAAATGAATTTTAATATACTGTCCTGCTGGGACCCTGACCAATACACTAGGCCAGGGAATGGATGTAAAGACATTCAATAAGCGAGACCTTCAATAAATAAAGACTTTCAATAAATGGAAAGCCTTGGTGATCCCCAGTTTCGTGGGCCAAGTGGTGACATTGGCAGAACTCTGGAGACCCAGGACTGACCCAGCTGCCAGAGAACAAAGGTTCATGGGCAAGAGGATATCTCTGATTACTGGCAGTGGAAGGGATGCTACTCTCCCCTTTAAAGCAGGACTTTCAGGATCATTGTCAACCATGTAAAAGCCCGAAGCTTCAACCCTGAGCCTCTGCCATTCTAGCTGATCACATGTCCCCTCTGCTCTCCTTTCTGCCTAGAAAATAAATTCTGTTGTGAGTGATTAAATAAACCCACTAGCCTGCTCCCAAGATTAGGGAGAGGTTATTTTTATTTAAGTATTTACAATGCATCAGAAATTGCTCAGGGCACCAGGTACAAAATACAATCCTAATTCCCCATTCGATCTCCTTCTACTCCAGTGGTTCTCAACCTACGGGTCGCGACCCCTTTGGGGGTCGAATGACCCTTTCACAGGGGTCACTTAAGACCATCGGAAAACACATATATAATTACATATTATTTTGTGATTAATCACTATGCTTTAATTATGTTCAATTTGTAACAATGAAATTGGGGGTCACCACAACATGAAGAACTGTATTAAAGGGTCGCGGCATTAGGAAGGTTGAGAACCACTGTTCTACTCTGAGATAACATCCCTGCTGTAAGAAGTAGCATGAACCCCTGGTACTGGGGTTAAATATGCATATTTTTGATGACAAAACATATTTTTTCATGTAGAGGGGTCATTTTTGTAAAATTAAAAGCAAGCATCAAGTGGAATCATTTTTCCTGACCAGGAGGCAGCTTACAGGATAAAAATGAAAAGTGGTGAAAATAAGAATTAATTTACTAAGCCAGTCATTCCACTTTTATTCTGGCTTGCTTACAGATCTGTGGATTCTAACATAGGATCCCACTCTCCAAGCTCAATCTCCATGCAGCTGATCCTGCAACAGAGTTATCAACGTGACCTTTGCCATGGAAACAATGGTACAGTCATATGCCCAGCACAGTGACATTTTGGTGACTTTATAATTAGATCTAGTTGAAAAATCTAATTCTGTCATGTGTGAGCTTGAGCACATTAGTGTACCTCTTGGAGTCTCAGGTATCTCATCTAAAAAATTGAACTAATGATAACAGCTCTAAGCATTTTTGTAAGAATCAAATGAGATCGTATTTTCTGGTATTATAGGTGCTCAGAAAATATTAGGTACCTCTCTTATTATTATAATATATTAGGAAGTTAGACCATATTCACTCATTTATTTGTAATCTCATTCATTTATTTCAAAAATAATTATTGAGCTTCACTATGTTGCAGGCACTGGTCAGGATGCTAAAGATAAAATGGGAAAAAATGACAAAGATCTGTCTTCAAAGAGCTTACATGCTAGGGAGGAAGATAGACAATTAATGATAAACTGTATGCATGTGAACTATTCTATCTGGTAGTACTAAATGCTATGAAGACACTTATAGGAGGATAAGAGAAGAGATGGGCAGATTACAGGGGCTTTTTCAGATAGCATCCTCTCTGAGGAGAAGAGACCAGTAAGGCACATGGCAGGACAAGCCTTGTGGATGTGTGGGAAAGAACAATGGAAGGAGGTGAGCAGAATGACAAGTAGGCTAGTGACCAGGGGCCACAGATAGAAAGGAGTGTACTTGTGGGTCTTCATATTAGGAACGAAGAACACATGGGTATCCTGGACTTGTCAGACCTATAACAGGAAACAGTAGCACATGGCAATGAAGAGGGAAAGCCCGGGAGTGTAAGAGAATCTCAGCTCTCAGTGCAGTCCCCCAACCAGCAGCAGCAATAGCTGCAGGCTGATTAGAAATATAGAATCTCATTCCTTACCCTAGCCTCACCAGATCAGGAAATGCATTTCAACCAGACCCCCCAAGTGATTCATAAACTCATTAAAATCAAAAAAGAAGCATTAGCCTATGACATGTTACCTAACCACTCTGGGTCTCAGAAATCTTATCTACAAAATGGGTATCATACAAGTAATTCCACCTTAAGGTTATTGTAAATCCTATATAATAAAGAGGTAACATGAAAATTGACCCTCACTTCATCATGCCACCACAAGATGACTGAGCCCACAGCAGAGGCAGGGTTCCCATAACACAAGATGGCTGCAGCCACAGCGGAGGCGGGGTTTCTGTAATGAGCTGTAACGAGTGATCAGCAGGGACCTGAGGCTGTGTGGCGCCAGGCCGGGGCAGGGGACCTGATGCTGTGTCCCCCCACCATGTGGGGCTTGATGAGGGACCTCAGGCTGTGCCCCCCCTGCCCAGCAGGGCTTGATGGGGGACCTCAGGCCGCACTCTCCGCCCCAGTGCCAGGCTGGGGGACCTCATGCCACCCCCTCCAACCACACACCAGGCCGGGGGACCTGAGGCTGTGCCTCCCACCCAGCGGGGCTTGACAGGGAACCTGAGGCTGCATCCCCCACCTGGCGGGGTTTGATGGGGGACCTGATGCTGTGCCCCCCGCCCGGCGGAGCTTGATAGGGGTGGGGCCAGCCGGGTCTGGGTCTCATGCGATTTCTAAGTGCACACGGGTGGGCAGAGACTTGACTCTGGGTCCTACGGCGTGCCCCAGACTCTGAGAGGAGGAAGATTTTCATATACATTTTACTAATCTTCTTTCATCTCTGACATTTCTTTTATAGAGAAAGGGCAAATAGCAATATTAAAATATTTCCTCTAATTCCCTTTTAATGTGCATGAATTTTGTGCACCAGGCCACTAGTATTGAATAAGTTTGTGACAATAAAGTGCTCATTCTACTGCCTGAGACATTGTGATTGCCCACTACATCTTAGTTTTTAATACCTAGTGGGTTAAAACACAAGGAACTGGGTCCAGAAAGTCTGAGTTAAAGAGAATTAAATCCCTGAATCTTTTATGAAACCCAGTAAGAATCAGAAAATGCTAAGGGACTGTTCCTTCGGGACTCCAGGGACCTGCGACTGCTGCTTACTGACTGCTTTGAGCGCCTCTTGGAACCTGTGGAAGAGGACTGGTGACACATCCCCTTGGCCATATAATGAAGGCCATCTTCACGTGTGAAGGGAGCATGAGGACCCCATCAACAGCAGCACCTCCAGTAGGAGTCAGGTTTCTGAAAGTGGAGAAGGGACATGTCAGGGTTTACTACACACTTCGGCTATATGGTATATGGCAGGGGTGGGCAAACTTTTTGACTTGAGGGCCACGATGGGTTCTTAAACTGGACCGGAGGGCCGGAACAAAAGCATGGATGGAGTGTTTGTGTGAACTAATATAAATTCAAAGTAAACATCATTACATAAAAGGGTACGGTCTTTTGTTTTTTAGTTTTATTCATTTTAAACGGGCCGGATCCGGCCCGCAGGCCGTAGTTTGCCCACGGCTGGTGGTGTAGTAAGCTATCACATCTAGGTCTAAGATGTTTGCACAGAGACAAAAACGTCTAATGACATGTCAAGGTTTGCAGGGACCTACCCACACTCCTTGATCTGTTCCCCATGATTCATAGTTCTCACCAATGGCTGTCTTCTGTGGGAACCCAGCTGGCTCTGTGAGGCTGCAACCTGAATATTAGCATTGTATTCCCAAGTGCAAGAGTGATTCCAAGGCCAGGAAAGCAGCTGTCAAATCCACCTCATTCCCAGCTGCATTACTATGAAATTCCAAAGCACAATTGTGTACAAAAGCAAAATCTATTAATTATGAGCATGTAACTTTTAATTAAGCACCATTGGCAACTCTCATAGAGTGGTTACATAGTCAGCTCTGCAGACAGACTCTCTGGTTTCTAACCCCAGTTCAATCCAGTTGCTACCCAGTTACCTAAATTCCTTAAATAAACCTCCTTAAAATTAAGTTTCCTCATATAAAACTGGGGGGTGACAAGAGGACCCACTTCACAGGGGTGCTGTAAGACTGGATTAATTGGGAGAACTTTGTAAAGTTCCTATGACAGTCATTTATTATTATGAATGAGTATGTTGACATTCCAGTTTTTAATAAGTCTCATGAGCTTTAGTAATTCCACATTTGAGAGAAGGAAAGCTCCACTGATCTTTCTGTGCTTGAAAAGTCAGTTTCCTGAGATGCTAAGACAGAGAGGTCAGCTCTTGGAGGCCAATAAACTCACCAAAGGAATGAATTCCACTTGTGAGGCCTTTTGAGATATAGCCTATACCTGTTTCTTGGTGGTTGACCTGTATCTGCATTTGGGAGTCTGTGCCCATGTTTCTAGAAGTTTCTCCTGTGTGGAACATCTGATTTCCAGCTACCGTTCCACCAGATTCTCTTGCTTGTGAGCTGATGCTCATTTGAGCATTTTAGGTTTCAGTATTTAGGCAAAAAGTACCACTTTTTGTAGCTGTGCCTTTTATAGTTGGGGAAGCTATAAAATATTTAGGCCTTAGGTCAACTATTTCCCAATGATCTGACCCAGTGATTCCCCTTGTCCCTTGACAAAGCTATATTTATATTTCAAATTTTCTTATCAAATGCAAGTCCACAGTAAAAAAAGAAAGTCATCTATTAGTTATAGCCTAAATTGGAAACTCTGATGAAGCTGCCATTTTTAATTAGCAATATCCATGGGAAATACAGTTCCTGCTTCTATTTCTCTCACTTTCCCTTGAAATCAGCTCCATCCTGGGCTTTCCTTTTACTTCATAGCTGGGAATTCTAGGATTTTTTTTCTTGCTTTTTGTGTATTTCTTTCTTTTTTAAAAAATATATTTTTATTGATTTCAGAGAGGAAGGAGAGGGAGAGAGCGACAGAAACATCAATGATAAGCGAGATCATTGATTGGCTGCCTCCTGCACGTCCTTCACTGGGGATTGAGCCCGCAACCCAGGCATGTGCCCTTGACCGAAATCGAACTTGGAACCCTTCTGTCTGCAGGCCGATGCTCTATCCACTAAGCCAAACCAGCTAGGGCACTTTTTGTGTAATGCTGGTATAAACAAGCCTACTACACTGTCAGTCATATAAAAGTATAGCACATACAATGATGTACAGTACATAATACTTGATAATGATAATAAACATTTTACTGATTTATATATTCAGGATGCTATATTTTTATCATTAGAGTTTACTCTGTCTACTTTTTTAAAAAGTTTACTGGCTCTAGCTGGTTTGGCTCAGTGGATAGAGCATCAGCCTGCAGACTGAAAGGTCCCAGGTTTGATTCCGGCCAAGGGCACATGCCCGGGTTGTGGGCTCAATCCTCAGTAGGGGGCATGCAGGAGGCAGCTGATAGATAATCCTCTCTTATCACTGATGTTTCTCTCTCACTCTTCCTCTCCCTTCCTCTCTGAAATAAATAAAAATATATTTTTTAAAAAGATTACTGTAAAACAGTATGCTCTGTTAGGCTGACAGCAACCTCTTACATCTTGTATTTACTTACCACCTCTCTTGATTGTATCATTTTCTCTTGTGTTTGGTTTAATCTTGTGTTGATTTAACCTCTTGTACAGTAACATGCTATACAGGTTTGCAGCCTCAAAACAATAGGCTACACCATATAGCCGAAGTGTGTAGTAAGCTATCGCATCTAGATCTAAGATGTTTGCACAGCGACAAAATCATCTAATGACATGTTTCTCACAACATAATGACATCTATCCCCACCACTAATCAGCACATGATTATATATGTTCTATTATTTCTCACAAGGCGAAATCTGAGAAGCTTGCTTTTGGAACTTAGCCTCATGCTGTTAGGAAGCCATCATTAGCAATGCAGAATGACCAAATGGAGAGGTGCTGCAAATGATCAAATACTGTTATTATCAGCTAATTATGCCAAGGAATATCACCTTGATTTTGAACTTTTGGTCTCCAAAACTGTTAGAAAATAAAATTCTGTTGCTTTAAATCACCCAGTTTGTGAAAATTTGTTACAACACCCTATAAAAATAACATATTGGCTAATATGAGTACACTCTGCTTCCTCACAAGTTCCAATTTAGCCTCACTTCATTCTTCCTGCTTCCTAGATAAAAATAATTTAACTTCCTGCCCTGACCAGTTTGGCTCAGTGGATAGAGTGTCAGCCTGCAGACAGACAGGTCCCAGGTTTGATTCCAGTCAAGGGCATGTACCTTGGTTGCGGGCACATCCCCAGTAGGTGGTGTGCAGGAGGCAGCTCATCAATGTTTCTCTCTCATTGATGTTTCTAACTCTCTATCCCTCTCCCTTCCTCTCTGTAAAAAAAAATCAATAAAATATATTTTTAAAAAATAATTTAAAAGCTCATTTAGAATTAATCCCACTTCCTGACAGCATCCAATCAAGAACAAAGCCTGGCTTCCTTAAACCCTCCCCAAAATTACCTAACAGAAACCCAAATATTACAAAAAGTCTTTGTAACGCCTTTTTTTTCCTGAAACACTCCACAGTCCCCCAGGTTGTGAATTTTCCCTTGTTGCAGCAAATCAATAACCCTAATGTTATTTGACTACAAGTGTATTCCTGGTGGTCTTTTACTGCAGGGCATCAACAATATGAATTGATACAACTACTTTGAAAACTGTTTGGTAATATCTACGAAAGCTGAAAATATGCATGCCCAGTGACCCCAAAATTTTAATCCTAGGTATAAACCCAGCAGAAATAAACACCTGTATGTATTAAACAAAATACACAAAAATATTTATAGTGCACTATTCATAATAGGGAAGTGACTAGAAAAAACCCCAAAGTCCATCAATAATAGAATAAATAAATTGTGGTATATTGTTACACTAGAACTCTATACACAATAAAAGGGCATTAATTACTGCTACATTAAACTATACAGATAAATTTCCCAAAAAATGAGTTTTAAAAAACCAGACATGGAAAAATATACTCTATGATTTTAATTACATTAGGCTAAAAAACAGACAAAATTAACTTACAAATAAGAGTCAGAATAGCGGTTATCTGGAAGAGACATGTAAGATGGCTGCTGAGAAGCTGGAATTGGTTTTGTTTTTTTAATTTGAGTGGTGGTTATATCAGTGTGTTTAATTTATAATAATCCTCTATCTCTAAACTTATGAATTATGCTATTGTCAGGGGGCATTATAACTTCAATTAATATGGTTAGTTTTAAAATTACTTATTCACAACATGTTTGGTATTATTTATAATTTGAGAGAAACTGAATTCTTATATAATGTTTTTACTTAACAGACTTTATTGAGCACCTACTATGTGCAAGGTACCACAAGATATAAAAGTTAGTATGTAGCGCATGACCCTCCCCTTGTGGATCTTTTCTTTATAGTCAAATGAGGGACAGTGTATAAAAATAAATGTACAATAGATGAAGCAGAGGAGGGAAAAGGAAAATAGAGAAATAATAGAAATTCTCAGAGGTTGCCTCAGTATCATGTGAGTTTATGTATATTGCATGTGAAAGGAAATATTCAAATGATATATTTGACTATCAAAAACAGATATGCTGAAACACACTGCATGATAACTAATAAATAGCAATGTGCTTCATAAAATGTTGATGTGGTTATATGTAATATATCCTCATTTCAAAATTTATGCTAAATTATTTAACAGTTTAAAACTGTGTATATAGATCACAATGTTGTCAAAGTTGCAAAAAACTGTTTCTATTAAAAATTAATTTCCTTGAATAATTTTCCTTCTTGGTATTTAGAATATTAAATATAAATACCAGGGTATGGGAGATAATTATCTTCCATGCTTCTGTGTTAACCGTATCACTCATCCCCTTAGAGATCTCGTCCATCTACCCTTCTCCTACAGTTCACTTCCTCATGCACTGGAGTCCAGTGGACCTAAATTCACATTACAACTCCACCACAGCTATATGCTAAGCTGGGCAGAATTAGGAAAGAAAAATCATCCAGAAAATTTTAGTTCAACCATTAAGAGCTCAAGCTCTGGGGACTAATAGCCTGAATTTAAATCTCAGCTCTGCCACCTATTCTGTGACCTCAGGCAAGTCTTTAATCTGTCTGTTTCCCAGTTATCTCCTCTGCAACTGGGGATAATAAAAATAGCATTGTCTTTATAGGGTCATAGGATTAAATGGGGGAAAACATATGAAAAGCATAGCATAGTGCTTGGCACATTGTGGGTGTTTTCCCTCTTCTGTGCAACCTTCTACCATCTAAAATCACACCTTCTTCTCTCACACCCAAGCCTCAATCCATGCCATCTGGAGAGAAGCAAATTCTTCTGTCCAACATCTCAATGGAAACACTGAGTGTGTTAGTCAAGCATTGTTCAGTTGCAATTAGCGAGAGGAGAGAGTCTCTCTCTCTTTTCCAACAATTTCATCAAAATTCCCAGGAGTGTCTCTCATTGACAAAGTGAGTCACATGCCTATGCCTAAACCAATCAGTGTGACAAGGGGCACAGAATAGCCCTTATAGTTGAGATGGTAATTCAACCCCACCTGATAACACAAATAAAAATTACAGCAGAATTGGTTCCCCAAGGGAAACTGAAATTACCATACTGCCTACTACACCAGGTGACTTTTTCCAAGAAGCAGTTAACATTTTCTGGCCCATTCCCCCAAATCATTCCTGCACTAGGAAGGTTTCAAGGAAGGGTTCATGCTGATTAAGTGGAATCACAGAATATAGGACAGTAGAGCTGAGAAGTCATCATGTACACCCTTCTCCTCTTACAGATAAAACACTGAGCCTCAAAGAGGGGTAGGGACTCACTTGAGACCACACAGTTAAGTGACCGAGGCAGGAGAAAACCAAAATCTCTGGGTATCTGGTCCAGTGTACTTTTTCCCCCTATTCAAGTGTATGTGTTTAATATTTGCCTGCATTGTCTCTTTTAGAAGAGGCTATCTTGGTATGAGCAGAAACTGTAGGTGATGCTTTACAGCAACATATAATTGAATAATCCCTGTAAAACCTCTGCCAAGGGTGAAAAACATCCCATACAATACACACCCCTCAGTGCCCAGTAAAAAGCACTCATAAATTTCACTGAAGATTGTGACAAGGGAGACATGAAACTTCAATGAAGTTCATTGGTTACTACCATATCCTAATAGAGGAGCAAGATGATTTGCCTTTGTGAGCATCATGAGGGGGACTCTTCATTCTCTGACCTGTCTGGCCAATGGTATCATGAAGGCCCCCTGAAATAGAAAGGGACTTAAGTTTCTTATCTGGTTATGCTTAGGATGGGATGGACTTCAGGAAACCTTGGTGTTAGATCTTATTTTTAAATAATATGAATTTGACCACATATACTCAACACAGAGAGAGGGAGAGGGAAAAAATAAGCAGTATGGGTAATTCTTCCGTTATTCATTAAATGAATACCTGGCTCCAGATTGTGTGAGGGGAGGTATAAATCTGTAAGCAGTGCCTGTATCTGGAGCTCACCCATAGACAGCACAGTTGGATTTAATGCTGGCAGAAAGGCTGGCTGGGTGGGACTTATCAAGAAATATGATGGCTAGTCTCCAGAGGAATTTGGAGGTAATTCTGGATATACAAGGCATTCACCTTAAGTGCTGACATTGAAAGCTCTAACTAAGATGTGATGGCACTGTATAAAACGGACAGCACTGAAAATGTCACCAGCTGCATAAGTAGCCGATAATAACAATAGCTAACACTTTATAGCACTGTTCTAAGCATTTTACCTCTATTAACTCATTTAATCCTTAAAAACAAACCTAATAAGTAGGAAGGCAGATGTTTTTATGACTCTCAGATTATAGAAGAAGGTCACACAACTAATAAGTGCAGGAATCAGGATGTTAAGATATAATGTATTTTGTTCTTCCTGCTTCAGGTTAGGTTTCTCTTGCAAGCTCAGAAAAGCAGCCATGTCTTTGTATAACATTGCCTTGGGTGTGCTTTTGTGGGCCAGAACCAAAAGTAGGCTTTTCAGACAGAGAAGATAATGCTCTTCCTAACTATTTTTTCCAAAAGCCTTTTCTCTCTGTGGGATGTTATTGTGGGTTATATTGGACAGAAAGAAGCAAAGAAAGTTGCCTGGACTTTTACAAGTAACTTAGATTGAGGATAAGTGTGAGGATAAGTAAAGACTTATTCAACATAACAAGGACAAAATCTTTTGAGGTTCCCACAAAGCCTGGTCCATTCCTGGTGGTTGTCAGTGGCTGGGTTAGTAATTGAACAGTAAGAGCTTAAGCAATGAAAAACACAGTTCCATGCCCAAGGTTGATGCAGAACCCTCAGGGTTTGTCTTCATGTGAACATCAGAGCTGGGACAATGAGCCTATAAGTGACAACCTATGTAGGCCAAAGAGATTTGGGCCTTTCCCCCAAAATGCTGCCCTGCAAGGACATCCTGAGCCCCTATGTGACCCTATGAGGTAGGTTTGAAAGTAGAAATAGCTCAGGTAAGGACAAAGATTGAGTTTCCTGCTACAGTAAATTAAGCTTGACTTAGAGAACTAAAAGAATGTGACACTTCTGGCCCCTTGGTGTTGTGTATCCCTGCTACATAGATAAGGAGCAAATTCCTGAGATAAGGGACTAAAGTTGACCTTAGTAAGAAAGCAGTGGAGTGAAGGTCCTGGGGAGGCAAAGGAGGTGATGAAACAAATTAGGCCTCCACACAGATAACATTCCTGAACAAGGCAAGATAAGGGAACAAAGGCATATCCTTAGCTGACTAGAGATAGGGGCACAAAGAAGAGATCACTGTGGGTGGCCTCCAGAGAGGTAATGGGCATGGAGGGAGGAGGGAGTTACATACTAGAAGGGAGGAAGGGGGAACTTGTAGGAAAAGTTCTTAAGGGTATATAATCAGTGTACTACTTTAAACTTGTCTGTTTGGTGTGGCTTTTTTCCCATGACTGGTGGACTGATAGAAAAGACAGGACTGAATGCAGGTGGGGAGGTTTGTATTATGAGCCCGTTCAACACCAAAGTGGCCTCATCTCTAGGGATTACTATAAGAAGCAAGATTGTCTATGATATATAATTTGTTTCAGTATGCATGATGCATGTGGGAATTGGAGGACAATAGGAGAATTGGTAGAGAGGGTAAAGTGAGGCAGAGCTGGTTGGCAGGGGAGCCAATGGCAGGGGGCCTAGCACCTCTAGAAGAGACTCACAGTCCATTGGGCACATCACTTGCTGTGTCAACAGGATTCATTAGGGGATGCCAGTTTTGAAATCAAAGATAAGGGGTATGGAGACTTCAGGCTGAGCCCCATTGCTTACATTAACTGGTAGGATAATTAGGCAAACTACTGTGGATAAGAAGGGGAAGGGAACAGAGCCCAGGATTTCTATGATATAAATGGAAAGGGAAACATGAAAGGAGCTAGTCCTCAGAGGCCTCCCAGTGCCTGATCTAGGGTGTACTGGAAACTGGGTCTTGAGAAAACATCACCTAATTTTAAGCTCCCCAAATGAGACTGTATGGTAGGGGGGAGGATGGTGGTAATCTTGAGCAGTGCCAATAAGCCTGGGTTCAGGATCAGACTTCCTAAATTCAAATTCCTGCTCCAGCATTCAAAACTTGCCTGTAAAATATCAGACAGTTAACTTCTACCTACCTCACTCATCTCAAGTGCAAGTAAAGCTTATTAGTACTGCCTACTTCATAGAGTTACTGTACAGACTAAATAAACTAATTAATTCAGGCAGGGTCCTTAATATGCAGGGTAACCTTACATCCTAGTTTGTCTGAGACAGTGTAATTTATGCTTTTATCATCCTATCTAATAATAGAGAAACATGGTAATTAACCATAACTTTGCTACCCTTCCCATCGGCTAATCAGCAATATATGCAAATTAACTGCCAACCAAGATGGCAGCTGGCAGCCAGGCAGCTAAAGCGAACAGGAGGCTTGCTTGCTACAGTGACAGAGGAAGCCAAGGTTTCCCACCTGCCGCTGCCGGCCTCTGAGCTGCACTCTAAGAAACGATGTTGCAATTATAGAAGCTAAACAAACCCCAGAAACCTGCTTTCAGCCAGCCGGGTCTCAGAGCTGGAGCTGCAGCAGTGTTTCAATTGTAGAAGCCAAACAAACCCAGATACCTGCTTTCAGCAGCCAAGGTCTCAGAGCTAGAGCCAGCTCTCAGTTCCAGTGACAGCCATAGAAGGAATGATGGGGGTGTTGCCTTCCCCTGATCACCGGGTTGCCTCCCACCCCTGAGGGCTCCTGGACTGTGAGAGAGGGCAGGATGAGCTGAGGGATTCCTCCCCCCACCTCCAGTGCATGAATTTTCATGCACCAGGCCTCTAATATATATAAAAATGCATAAGCAACTGGCCAAATGGTCGACCAGCCATACAGAAAACTGGCCGATAGCTATGACACACACTGACTACCAGGGGGCAGATGCTCAATGCAGGAGCTGCCCTCTGGTGGTCAGGGCGCTCTCACATGGGAGGAGCTCTGCTCAGCCACAAGCCAGGCTGATGGCTCCCAGTACAGTGGTGGTGGTGGGAGCCTTTCCTGCCTCCTCAGCAGCGCTAAGGATGTCCGACTGCAGCTTAGTCCTGCTCCCCACTGGCAAGTGGACATCCCCCGAGGGCTGCCAGGCTGCCAGAGGGATGTCTGGTTGCCATCTTAGGCCCAATCCCCCGGGGAGCGGGCCTAAGCCAGCAAGTGGTCATCCCCAGAGGGGTCCCAGACTGCGAGAGGGCACAGGCCGGGCTGAGGGACCCCTCCCCCCTGAGTGCACAAATTTTTGTGCACCGGGTCTCTGGTATATAAATATTAGTAAAGCTCCCTTTTACTCTGAAAAGTATCATGGTTTCATTTCTACTTCTGGCCAAGATGAAGTAATATGGAACGAAGTTACCCACCTGCCTGAAACAACTTTTTAAAATGCACAAAAGATATTTAATAATGATTCTCAAGTTATTGGATATTAGAGAAAAAGACAATGATCCCTGAGAGATGAGTCTACCAACTGCCCTAGCTTACTGCCTGGAGGTTTCTAGGCCATAAGGGAGGGAGATAGAATTGGAACTCCAGGAAAGCCAAGGCAGCTAGAATTCTCAAAACCCATTGCCAGAGGAAAGGATGCACAGAGAGAGAACTCAGGAGGTATGCAGCCTACCTTGGGTACTAATCAATGAATGTCTGAGGAAACATCCCTAAGGGCAGGGAAAGCAACAGTCTAAAGAATTAGAACATCCTCTATTAGTGATTTTTCCCAACCACCAGAATAACAATTTCATAAAACATGGGGCATTGGTTATATTATTTAAAACATTCTTATTTCAGTAGTATGGAAAAATTAACTCTAAATTAAAGGCTGCTCTGGTCCCACATAACAATGTTGAAAAGTTAGACCTACATGGATTAAACTGTTTCCTAGTAATTTACTAAGTTCCAGAAAAGCTCACAAAGGCCAAATAAAGACTTTCAAACACATAAAATCAGAAAGAATTTAGAACCAGCAGACCTGCAATTCAAGAAATATTAAAATCCTTTAAGCAGAAGAGTTATTCCAGGTATAAACCTAGATTCCAGAAATTGTAATTGCCTGAGTAAAAACAATAAATTTTTTCTTATTACTTAATTCTGTTGTTTATATCTGTAAAAGATATCAACTGCTTAGAGCATATATACATTTACATATATATATGTGTGTGTATATATATATATATATATGCATATATATTTAAAATTAGAAACATCTACTTATATAAAAACCCTGGGTGTAACATGTAACATCATGGCCAGAACCATGACCGATGGGAAGGAAGTCAGTCCTACAGGGGTCGTCTTGGAAATGGCTGCGCCCTCCCCCAGCTGTTTCCTGGAGGGTAAGGTTTCAGGCAGGAAAA
>NW_006289713.1:7858466-7862448 GCF_000327345.1 Myotis davidii
TTCCGACATGGTCAGTTATATGTTGCTTTCTCTCGAGTTTGAAGAGCATGTGACATTACACTTAAAGATCTAAATACTTCATCACAAGGGAAATTAGTCAAGCACTCTGAAAGTGTTTTCACTCTTAATGTTATGTACAGGGAGATATTAGAATAAGTTTAATCATTTTATCAGTCATTGTTTGCATCACTGTTGTTTTTATATCATGTTTCTGTTGTTTTCATTTCATGTTTGTTGTTTTTATATCATGTTTTTGTCGTTGTTATATCATACCTCTGTTGTTGTTATTTCCTCTTGTTACTCTTTATTTATTAATAAATGTATATATTATTTTCATATATATTTTACTAATTTCCTTTCATCTCTCACACTTCTATTAGAGAGAAAGGGCAAATAGCAATATTAAAATATCTCTGCTAATTAATTCCCTTTTTAAAAAATATATATATTTTATTGATTTTTTACAGAGAGGGAGAGGGATAGAGAGTTAGAAACAATACACACACACACACACATACACACACACACACACACACACGTATAATGAACCAAAGAATTTAATGGACTACAGCAAAGAATATATAGAGATGTCAAATAAGCATATGAAATGAGGTTAGACATCATATGTCATCAGGCAAAAGCAAATTAAAACAACAATGAGAGATCACTACACACCTATTGGAATGGCCATAATCCAGAATACTGACAACACTAAATGCTGAGGTAAACTATATGACATTCTGGAAAAGACAAAACTATAAAGAATAAAAAATTCAGTAGTTGCCAGGAATGAGAAGAAAGAGGGTAATTGATAGGCAGAGCACAGGATTTTTAGGGCAGTAAAACTACTGTTTGATACCATAATGATGAATACATGTCATTACACATTTGTGCAAACTTCCAGAATGTACAACACCAAGAGTGAACCATAATTTAAACTATGGACTTTGGGTAATGATGATGTGTCAGTGTTGATTCATTAGTTATAACAAAGGTCCCACTCTGGGCGGGGGTGGGAGAGATGGATAATGGAAAAGGTTATGTTTGTATGGGGGCAGGGAGCATATGGAAATCTATATAACATCCCCTCAATTTTCCTGCTATAGTCACAAAGGCCCAGGAATGAAGCTAGGTCTGATCTGAAGATAGGCCAGACAGCAGATCTAGGTGTGGGGAGTTGAGAAGGCAGTACAATAAAGACTAAGAGCTTGAGTTTGGGCAGTGGAAAGAACCAGGTTAAAAGCCTAGTTCTGTCATTTACTAGCCATGTGACCTTGAGTAAATGCCTAGTCTTCTCTGAGTTCTCAGATTCCTCCTCTTTAAATAGTGGTAGTAGCCCTGGCATTATTGGCTGGGGGATCAAATGAGATGATGCAGGGGAAGAGTAGAGAATCACAACCTCTATTCAGTAACCACATAGAAGCTTAAAGAAAGAAAAAAAGAAAGGAAGGAAGAAAGAAAAAGAGAGAGGGAGGAAGAAAGGAAGGGAGGGAGAGAAGGAGGAAAATATAGCAAATGTCATGGCTAGAAGTGGATACTAAGCACTTTCACTTTCACTGGAGGTAAAAGTGAACCTCTAAGACAGTGTGCACTGCAGCATGACCCTTGAGTACCAGGCTCTTTGCTAAACCCTGGGAGGATTAACAGGCTTGGTTCTATTTTCAGAATGAAATCATAAGAGCAAAAAAGTGTGAAGACGTTTTTTTTATAATTTAGCTAAATGTGTTACTCTTCCTAAGTTGCTAGTGGAACTGTTCCACTGGCCACAGCATGTACTTCGCACACTGTCACACATGTTTGGAAACAGGGATATCCCTTTATTGATAGGATGCCCCTATGCTTGAAGAGTGGAGCTTCTTAGGGACAAAGGGTGATGCTATGGGGACAGTAAGTAATCTGGACACAGCAAGGAAGAGACCAACAGAAAACAAAGACAGATCTGTTAGCCGAATGCAGCTGATAGAAGGTTGAACTGGTCTTTGAAAGTCATGTTCTTTTCGTAAGGATTGTCTTGCCTGTGGGGCACAGGCTATCAAAGTATAATTTTCAAAAAGTTAAATATATACTTTCCATATAAACAATGAGCACATGCCAAAGTTTTATTTAACTTCAATGAGAAAACCAGCAAGATGTCAAAGTTGGCTATAGAAATCAATACATATATGAGGGAGATTGCTGAGTGAAGATTGCTAACTTAGATTCTAAACTAGTCAATGTCCCACAAGGCAATAAAATTATAATCACTGGGGTTATTTTTATATTTCACATAAATTATTTGCATCTGTACCACATAAAATCAATTGTACCTTGTCAGTTATTAGCGAATAGTAAGTCAGAGTTACATTTCTTTAGAGCAGGGGTCAGCAAACTAAGGCCCCAGTGCCAAATACTTTGTCTTGTGTTTTTGGAAATAAAGTTTTATTGGAATATGGTTATACATTTGTTTATGTATTGTCTGCGGTTCCTTTCAAGCAATAACAGCAGTATTGAGTAAGTGTGAAAGATACCACATGGTCAGCAGAGCCTAAAACATTTATTATGTGGCTCTTTACAGAAAAAGTTTGCCAAAAACTTTTTTCCCTGTCCTAAAACACCAAACAACCCTTAGTTGGGCTTGTTAATCAGTACTCTAGTATGACAATGAAAGGGTATGCAGGTATCAAATCATCACAATGTGCACTTAGAATATCTTACAATTTTATTTGTCAACTATATCTTAATAAAGCTGACAAAATAAAATAAAATTTTTCCCTTGAAAAAACAAAAAAAAGGATAGGTGGGGATCTTTTGGCTTAATTTCCAAATTCCAGCTAGACAGACTTACAAATCTATAGATAGATAGATAGATAGATAGATAGATAAGAGAGAGAGAGAGAGAGAGAGAGAGAGAGAGAGAGAGAGAGAGAGAGAGAACTTGCACAAGGGCTCTTGAGCTCTAGGCTGAGAATAGGCACAGGGTCACTTTTACCACATTCTATTGGTCAAATCAAGCCACAGGCTAGCCAGAGGAAGAGGAAGAGGAAGAGGAAGAGGAAGAGGAAGAGGAAGAAGAAGAAAAGAAAAGGGGAGGGGAGGGGAGGGGATATTGTTATATCCTTTTATTTTTCAATTACAGTTGACATCCAATATTATTTTATATTACTTTCAACTGTACAGCATAGTAAATTTATATAATTTACAAAGTGATACCCGACTTGGCACCATACATAGTTATTACAATAGTTTTCACTATATTATCTATGCTGTACTTTACATCCCCAAAACTATTTTGCAACTACCGATGACATAGTTGGCCTGCTCTGCCATTCTGTGTATTGCAATATGTCAGCCACTGTAAGGGTAGAAAGATCATGGACATCAATTCAAAATACCCATTCCAATCTGCTTGGATTTTCTGACCACATACAATCTTTTCCTGAGGTCAAATTATTCCACTGAAATCTGAACAACTATTTTGTAAAGAGTTTTCTGTTTTCATAAAACAACCAAATATAAGATAACATGACTACTACTAGATAGGTGTCTGGTACATCCGTTCAACTGCATGAATTGTAAATTTTAAATGTAATAAATTAGTGTCTAGGTTTTAGTGAATGATACTTCAAAATAAGAAAAAGTGCTATTTTCCCTCCACTCCCCTTATTTCTTGGAAATAATAGAGAATAAGTATTGAAGCGACAGTGTCCATTTTTGTTCTTTTTTCTCCTCAGGGTAAAAGTACACGTGATGAAGACAAGTTGCAGAAAGAAAAGGGTATAGAAAAAGCCATATATTTTATGAAGATATGAATACTGCCACCTTTCTTATTTTTCATATAAGAAACAGCATAGGATAAAACACATAGAACAAATATAGAACAAAATAGGCTTGGGTTAGACAAAAGTTCACAGGGAAAAATTTTACTAGGTTCTGATATCTTACAAAATTTGTAAGGAGATAGATCTAAATATAGAGGCTGTAGTATTTAGATAGATGAAAGGGA
>NW_006289713.1:7862505-7884383 GCF_000327345.1 Myotis davidii
GCACAATTAAAAGGAGTTTAGACAATTTATATTTTTATATGCTAGTTGATTTATTCATGTTGCTATGTTAATGCATTAAAAATGAACTTGACAAGGCAATTGGGAATGTGCCCTAAGGAATCATTCCACAGTGGAAATTTGTGACTAAAGAGGCCTTTTTTTCAAACCGACATTACTTTTGCAATGAATTAATTGCAAATTTCAAGAATTATGAGATTTCCTAAGTTATTTGTATTATAAAATGAACAGGAAAATGTAATTATTTTTCCCCTCAAATAATATTTGAGCTCTGAAAAGAAGCTATGAGCTATGTCATATTTCTTGTATCTTTCTGACAGTTTGTAATTACTTTTAATGCTGCTGTTCTCTAAATTATTAATGCTAATCTGTCATGACAGTGGCTGAAGAGAACCAGTGATTATATGCCCTTTTACTAGCAAGGCTGGTTTTAAATAAATGTCTTAATCACGAGAAAATAGAAGAGTAGTTACTTTAAAGGAAATAGACTTGGACCTTCTTCAGGGTTCCTCCCATCCTTAAAATAAAATAAATGCACATTGACAGCAGTTTAGGCAGGATGACAATCTACACAATAATTTCTGAAAGTGACATCATAAGATGACACCCAGTGATTCATAGACTCACAGAGTCTTAAAAGCTCATTGACTGCACCTTTCCTCCCAATACCTGAACCACCTCTATCAATCATGGCCAACGGCCACCTGTTCTCTGCTTGAATATTTCAGAATGACAGGGAACTCACTCCTTCTAAAGATATTTCTTTCTTATTTTGAGTTAAGAACTTGCTTCATATAAATTCTACCGATTGTCTTAACTCTCTGTTTTGGTAGCAGACAGGACAGGGAATTCTCACCCAGTACATACCTGGTAACTCATCAAATATTTGGATATATCCTTGGTACTCTCTATAGGTTTTACTTCTAGGCAAAATATACCAACTGCATTTAATAAGCTCCAAGAGGTCAGGGGTCCTCTGTTTTGTTCAGTCCTTTAGCTCTAGCATCCAGCATACCATAGGTAATAAATAATAGTTCAAAGAATAAATGTAACACTCTATTCGTTATCTCTAGTTTTCTACATTTTTTTTCATTTCCATTGACAAACAAATTTGACTGCTCTCTTCTAATCCTTTGTCAATTAAATTCAAACTTCTCTGTTAAATAATCTCACCAAAGAACAGGAAATCCATTCAGTAATTTCTTCCTTCTCCATGTTTATACCCTCCTTACTTCCTTTACTTTTTCAAAGAAAAAAAGCCTCATTTATCTTTAATGCTAATGCCATCACTAATGTTCTCCCTTACACTCCTCTATCAGTTATTTTTTAATCTATCTGTAATGTCTTTACAGACAGCTTTCAATTTATCAATATACTTTAACTGTCTTCCTTCCTTCTCCTAAATACGCTGCCACCTTTTCATCACTGCCAATATATGTAATCACTTTATGTCTCTTTTATAAAATTATCAATATTTCATTAATAATTAAAAAACACACACAGGTGAAAAATGTGATGTGCTACCTGAAGATTTTAGATCCTATATGTAATTTAAAAAAACTATTGTGAGTGGATTACTAATAATAAGGTATCCATCAATTGAATTCAGAGACAAACTGACAGGCAAAAACAAGTCCTATTGCCTAATAAGCAAGTGTGAACCCGTTTACTGTTTGACACCACCTCATATTTATGCAAACATTGGAATTAAGCTTATTCGTCCATGAATACATTTTTTACAAAAACACACAAGGCAATGACATGACACTACATATAGGAAACCCTAAAGATTCCACTAAAAAACTACTAGAACTTACAAATGAATTTAGTAAAGTAGCAGGATACAAAATAGATATTCAGAAATGGTTGCATTTTTATACACCAATAATAAACTATCAGAAAGAAAAACTATAAAAAGCAATCCCATTTAAAATTACATCAAATAAAATACCAAAAAATAAATTTAACCACAGAGGTAAAAGGACTGTACTCAGAAAAGTCTAAGCCATTGAAGAAAGAAATGGAAGTATGTGCTATGCTCACAGACAAGAATTATCGTCATTAAAATGTCCATACTAGCCAAAACAATCTATAGATTCAATGCAATCCCTATCAAAATACCACGGCCATTTGTTTGTTCTTTAATAGAACTAGAACAAGTAATCTAAAAAGTATAAGGAACCACAAAAGACTCTGAGTGGCCACAGCAATCTTGAGAAAGAAGAACAATTGGAAGAATCACGCTACCTGATATCAAACTATATTACAAAGCTATAGTAATCAAAACAGCATGCTTCTGGCATAAAAACAGATGCATATATCAATGAACACAACAGAGAGCCCAGAAATAAACCCACACATATGCAGGCAATTAATATATGATGGAGAAAATAACATAAAATGGGGTAAAATCAGTCTATGCAATAAATGGTGGAAAATTGGACAGACACATGCAAAAAAATAAAACCAGACCACCTTCTTGCATCATATCAAAGAATAAACTGAAAATAAAATAAAATCTTAAATGTAAGACTCAAAACCATAAAACTCCTAGAACAAAACACAAACAGTAAAATCTCTGACATCTCTCTTAGCAATATTGTATGTATTCTGATATATCTTCTCAGGCAAGGGAAACAAAGGAAAAATAAACAAATAGGACTACATCAAACCAAAAGTGTTTGTTTTTTTTTCACAGCAAAGGAAACGATCAACAAAATGAAAAGACAACTTACTGAATGGGAAAAGGTATTTGCCAGTGATACATCCGATAGGGTGTTAATATCCAAAATGTATAAAGAACTCATACAACTCATCATCAAAAATACTCCAATTAAAAAGCGGGCAGAGGACATGAATAGACACTTCCCCAAAGAGGACATACAGACGGTCAACAGATATGAAAAGATGCTCAATGTCATTAATCAGATAAATGAAAATTAAAACCACAATGAGATATCACCTCACACCTGTCAGAATGACTGTCATCAATTCAACAAGTAAGTATTGCGTGAAAAGGGAACCTTTGTACACTATTGGTGGGAATACAGATTAGTGCAGCCACTGTGGAAAGCAGTATGGGGGTTCCTCAAAAAATTAATATTGGAATTGCTTTATGACCCAGCAATTTCATTTCTGGATATATATCTGAAGAAATCCAAATTACTAATTTAAAAGAATATATGGATCCCTAAGTTCATTGCAGCTTAATTTACAATAGCAACCCAAGTGTGCAGTAATAGACAAGTGGACAAAAAAGTAGTGGTACAGCCCAGCCAGTGTGGCTCAATGGTGGAACGTCAATCTATGAACTAGGAGGTCATGGTTCAATTCCCAGTCAGGGCACATGCCTGGGTTGCAGGCTCAGTCCCCAGCGGGGGACGTGCAGAAGACAGCCGATCAATGATTCTCTCTATCATTGATGTTTCTATCTTTCTCTCCCTTTCCCTTCCTTTCTGAAATCCATAAAAAAATTAAAAAGTAATGGTACATATATAATGGAATATTACTGGGCTATAAAAAAATAAAATCTTAACATTTGTGACAGCATGGAAGGAAACAGTATTATGCTAAGTGAAATAAGTCAGACAGATAAAGATAAATACCATATGATTTCACTTATATGCTGAATCTAAAGAATAAAATAAAGAAGCAAAATAGAAACAGACTCATAGATACAGAAAACAAACTGGTGGGTTGATAAAGGGGCTGAAGGTTGGGGGATTGGGTAAAAAAGGTAAAGAGATTAAGAAGTTCAAATTGTTAGTTACAGAATAGTCATGGGGATGTAAAGTACAGCATAGGAATATAGTCAATAATATGACTATGTATAGGTGGCAGGTGGGTACCTGAAATATCAGGGATCTCACTATGTAGAGTATATGACTGCCTAATCCTTATGCTGTACAACTAAGACTAAAACTAAATAATATTGAATATAAACTGTAATTTAAAAATAAAACTAAGTTTGATGGGCTAAAGTCTGTGGCAAAAATAATTTAGAAGCGTGCCTTTTCTCCCCATCTTTAAATTTATTGTCAAAATTAAAAAATACCACATGCCTATCTAAATTTAATCTTCATCTTGGGTTAATACCTCTTGAGTTAACCAGAACTCAAATCTCTAGAACACATTCTTATGTTTACTTGTTATTAATTCCTCTTAACAGCTCTTTATGTTTTACATTCTTTCATGGCTCACCATTTCTTCATGGTCTATAAAACAAGATCATGATAGGGGATTCTTTAGAGCAAGAGGTTGTATTAGGGAATCAGAACTATGCAGAACACTTGACAATAATTAAAACTATAAGGCTTTTAGTAAGCACTAGCCTAATTACTTGTGCACATTGTTTCCTTTAGTTCTGAAAGGTATAACACTGCCTCCTTTTACAAATGAGGAAACTTAAGTTCACAGAGGTTAAGTAATGTGCCCAAGGCTACACAATCAATAAGGAGCAAAGCTGTGATTCAAATAATACTAAACTCCAATAAATGATCTTAACCAGAGCAACATTTCACTCCTTTATGTATTTCTTAAAACTCTTTCCAAAAAAAACCCTAGAGTTGAATAAGGTCATGGCGGTGCAGAGAGGTGAGTGGTTTATGCAAGCTCACATTCACTGTTAATTGCAAGAACCTAGATCACCCACCAGATGACATAGCATCTGGGGGAAAAGATGGCTTCTAATCATCTCTGCTTCTTTCTCAAGGTCCACTTTCCCTTGGAAACCATTGGAATTCTGATGGGGGAGCTAGGGTCGAGTAGAAAGTGATTGCAAACTAGAGTATGAGGGATAGAAAGAGAAGGAATGAGAGCTTGAATTTGTAGTTAGTTGCCTAGTTTCTTCAGCTCTGCCCTCCAGAGTGTGACCCCACATTTAGGAAGCAGAGAAGAACTAAACAAAAACCTCTGTTGCTTCAGCATTTTCCTTATGAGTATGGCTTTAACAGCAGCCTCCGTACTAGGGTAACATGACAATGGAAGGAAGAATGCAAGACCCTCTTATTAATGGAGAGGAGTCATCTGGGCAGTCCCTTGCCTAACAAACACTAAATCCTTTCCCGACCTACAGCAAAAAATAAAATGAAAACCTACAAAGCCCACACCACCACCAAAGCCACAGAGAACTTTTGCTGACTTGTACAAGCAGAAGACATTTCGCAGAACACATTTGCATTTGAAAGTACCAACACATCCTAAATGTGCAGCATATGCATAGATCTGTGCAATAGCAATTAGGAACAGAAATAACCAGTGCAACTGAATTAGAGTTGATGAGGTTTTAATGTTCGAGGCAGCGTTTCCTTTATATGACTAATCCCTATACATTCTTGGGGTTTCAGATTAGATGTTGCTCTTTCAACAAAGTTTTCCCAGACCCAAAGTCTAGGCCATGTCCTCATCTGATGAATTTCACCTTGTATATCTCATTCCCATAGCATTTCCTGCCTGAAACAGTATTATCAATTTACTTTTCAGTCTTTCCGTAGACTGTAGGCTTTGTGAGAGGTAGGAGCAAGTCTTATACATCAAATCACTAGTATGTCTCACAATTCCTAACAATAGTAGTTGCTCAATAAATGTTTTTGAGTATTAAGAATTAATAAACATAGATTGAACATGGGATGATTGCTTACAAAACCAAAATCTATTTAATTCTGATATCAGCTCCAATTATAGAATGTCACAAGACCAGGATGTGATGTAGTAAGTGGTTATATAACTGAGTCCAAAAAATGGAACTGTGAAAAAGGAAATAACAGGTCCAAATCATGATGATGTCGTCACACTCATACTGGATAAGAACACTAATCAAACTCTATTGATGGAGGCACTGGTAATTGCATAACTGTGAACTGGTGTATACCTAACTTATCAATAAGCACTGGTAATTGCATAACAACTGTGAACTGGTGTATACCTAACTTATCAATGCTATCTATCCACCTACCCATCTGTCCATAAATCTATCTAGCTACCCATTATCTAGCCAGCTATTTATCCATTTATTATCTATCAATAGTCTGCCCGTTTAGCTATCTATGTATCCATACATTTATCCAGCCAGCCAGCCTGGTAAGCAAAATTCTAAAGATATCTCTCAAGATTTCCATCCCCTGGTTATTTAATCACACACAAATCTAGGTACTTCTGTAAAGGAATTTGCAGATGTAATTAAGTTTCTAATCAGTTGCTCTTAAAATAGGGAGAGGATTATTCTGGTGGGCCCAATGTAATCACAAGGCCCTAAAAAGCAGAAGAGGAATCAGAAGATATGAGTCAGAAGAGGAAACAGGAGAGATTCCAGAAGTAAGAGAAACTTGACTGACCCTTGCTTGCAGGAAACACAGAGTCTTACAAACACAAAAAACTGAATTCAACCAAAACCTGAATGAGCTTGAAAAGGGATTCAGCTACAGAGCCTCCAGCAAGGGACACAGTCTGACTTTGGACTCATGAAACTGGGAGCTGAGAAACCAAACTAGCTGATGAGACTTCTGACCACAGAACTATAAGATAAAAATACGTGTTGTTTTAAGCCACTAAGTTTGTGGTAACTTGTAACAGCAACAATAGAAAACCAATACATCATACATCAATTTATTATCTACCTATTTAGCTATAATATATCTATTATTATTTATTATTTTTCTAACACTTAATTATCTATCAACCTATCACTTACGTTTGCTATTTTCTATCATTTATATATATATTACTAGAGGCCCAGTGCACAAAATTCGTGCAAGCGGGAGGAGGGGTCCCTCAGCCTGGCCTGTGCCCTCAGGGGATGTCCGACTGCCGGTTTGCAGGAGGCAACTGGTAGGGCGCTCACCGACTGGCCCTCCCCCCCTCACCTTCCCCCTCACCTCCGAACACCACTGGTTGCCTTTTTCTCGGGGGTTGGGGGGGGCAGATGTGCTCAATGCAGGAGCTCCCCCTGTGGAAGCGCACTGACCACCAGGCAGGGCGCTCACAGACTGGCCCTCCCCCCCCTCACCTTCCCCCTCACCCCCGAACACCACTGGTTGCCTTTTTCTCGAGGGTTGGGGGGGGGCAGATGTGCTCAATGCAGGAACTCCCCCTGTGGAAGCGCACTGACCACCAGGGGGAAGCTCCTGAGTTGAGTGCCTACCCCCTGGTGGTCAATGCATGTCATAGCGACCGGTTATTCCTCCGGTCATCCGTTGTTCAGTTGATTTGCATATTATAGTTTTATTATATAGGATTTATTATTTACCTATTATCTATCTATCTATCTATCTATCTATCCATTCAACCATCTACTTTGTTACCTGAATTGGCTCAGTTCCCTTAATAACAGCCTTCTCTCCCTGACCTTCTATCCCTGACCCAAACACACATGCTAATATATTTTAGGTAAGGCTGTGGCTATCAACAGAAAACCTAGATGGTAACTCCTTAGGCTGTGAGAACCTCTTTGATCTGCACTTGTCCTGGTATCCCTGTCTCTTCCTACAGAATCACAGCTAGCTTCTGCCCTCTGCTTGACCTTCATCCAAACAGTCTGCTCAGCCCTTGGGTCCTGACCACTCCAGGATGTTCAACTCTACCCAAGAGGTAAGTACCCATTACCCCAACCTTAACTAGTCCAGGCTCAGTCACCCTAACCAGTGACCAGTATCCCAAGGTCACAGCTGTCTGAGAAGGACCCCAGAAGGTCATCAAGACACAGTTCATCTACCTCTATAAAAAGGTTCAATTTTGTTCTCAATGAATCTTTTCTCTTTATAAAGACCTGATTTCAAACAACTCTTTCCACTATTAATAGGAGATACAAAAAGCAGGAGACTGTCACTTATAGTCACCATTCTGGTACTAAGAAGCATGGCATTCTAGAGAATGGTGCCAGCACAAGGTCAAGCAGTCTGCTGAGATGTGTTACCTCTCACAGCAACAATTAAGCAATATTTCTTTCTACAAAATACTGTGCTGTCCTTCTAAGATCACATACCAGAACTGAAATTCAACTTTATAAAAGAATAGATTTTAACTATTGAAGCCCTAAGAAATATGTCTTACAACATATTATTTAACACAATATTAGATATGAAGATTATATCTAAATGTATACACATGTGCACATTAAAATATATAAATTTTGAGTCCTTGCCTCATACTAGGCATCAGACATATATACTTTTATCTGCATTTCCTTTTATAATCTTGACAGCTCTATAAATATGTCCTGCTATTATCTGCATATACATGAGAGGTTAAGAAACTTTCCCAAGTTAACATAGCTAGAATATAACAAAGTCAGGATGTAAACCCAAGGATTGTTTTCTCAATTACTGCATTACATTTCGTTCTTATCATGGTGAGAATTACTGAGGTGCTCCTTGGATTAACTGCGTCACATCCCTGACCCTCATTTGTGAAATGGGGAGATGGGCCTTGTACTCCCTCAGGCTCCATCAGGACCTAATGGTCTGCAGTTTCCTGGAGCCTCCCTCTGATTGGGTCCCTCTTTAACCATGATATGGAAGACAGATGCTGGTTAGTATGCAAGAACATTGTCTTTTTTCTTTTCCATCCTAACCTCCTGCTATCATGCATATCTTTATCTCTCCCTTTTTTCTACTGATCATTTGACACCCTGTTAGTCCCCTTGATAATGCTCTTCTTTCCAAAGGTACAGAAAGAACAGCTTCCATGGTGATTTCTCTGTATCAGAGGGCATGTCAAGCTCTAGAGAGAACCCAGCTAGCATCCTGTTCTGCAGCAGGTAGATGCATGAGAAATAATCCAATATAACCAGGTTAATAATCTAGGTTGACTAGTTCTTATTCTTTATCAAAGAAGAGCCAGAGTGTAGCTGCAATATTTGCTCCTAGCAACTCACTTTAGGAACGGTCCACCCTGACCCTGAACCACCAAGGGAGTAGCACAGCATGATGTCGAAGAGTAAATGCATTTCATCTAAGTCGTCAACTCCAATCAATTATGAGTGAGCTCCTGGAGTGCTGGGTGAAATAAACTAGAAGATAGGTCTCAAAAAATGCCAGGGGCAAGGGGTTTGAAAAGAGGCACCAAGCTTGCTGCCTACTCACAGATGCTACAAAATCCATGAAAGCCACAAGCTAAATATGCCTAGGTTCAAATCTCATCTCTTACTAATTATATAATACTGGGAAATTTTCTTAAGTTTTCTGAGTTTCAGCTGAAATGAAATAGTTGTGAGAATAAAGATAAGGGGAGTGCATGGTAATGACCCACTAACTTGTTAGTAATTATCATAAGTTTCCCTAGTTAAAAAGCAATGCAAAAAACACTGGTAAATATAGCCAGGTGAAAATATTTTCCTTCTCCCCATCCATTGGCTTAGGGAAGAGGTCACAAACTGGCAAACATGGGCTCAATCTCACCTTTATACCTATTTTATTTGGCCCATGCTGTTGGCTTGAACATTGTCTAAATAATTCTGGATTAATTACAAACTTAGTTCACACTTAAAAAAAAAACACGTACCTTGGTTTTTTATTGATCTGACAGCATTAGCCCTATTCCCATATGGCAACAACCCAGTGGCACTCCCTTTGGAGGGTTCCTGAACCCTTTTTACTTCTCCCTTTTCATTGTGATATATGTCATATATTCTGAAGAGTACATAAAATATACACAGAATTTAAAGAGTAATTATAAGACTAACATCTATGTAACCAAGTCCTGGCTGGCACCCCCAGAAAACCCATATGATCTTCCAATCACAGTCTCTACCTCTCTCTGGAGTCACCACCATGCGGACCTTCGTAATAATCATTTTCTTGCTTTGATTATATTTTACCATGCTGGTATGTATCTCCAAACTACATAGATGGGAGAACTGTAGGTACACAAATTTGTATCAAATGTCTTCCTTTGGGCCTAGCTACTTTTACTCAACATCATGGCTAGGAGATTCACCAGGGTTGACAGATTCCATTTCTTTTCATTGCTGTGTGGGTCGTGCACTCTTCAGTGTCACTCTATGTCTTCTGTCTACCTGGTCCTATTATACGCATTTGCATTTGTGCTTTCATATCAGGGCATAGGCTCCCCGATACAGAGAAATAATTACCGCTATAAGCATGTTCCATGCTCTGACCACTCCAGCCAAGATTCCCAGCTTGTTTCGCAGCTGCACCATGAACTCAGCTTGCTGATATCCCCATGAAGCTTCAACCTAAAAAGTCTCAATTTGTCTTATTCCTCCTCCATGCCCTCCTCCATTCTTTTTTTTTTTAATATATTTTATTGATTTTCCACAGAGAGGAAGGGAGAGAGATAGAGAGTTGGAAACATCGATAAGAGAGAAACATCGATCAGCCGCCTCCTGCACATCTCCCACTGGGGATGTGCCCACAACCCAGGCACATGCCCTTGACCGGAATCGAACCTGGGACCCTTCAGTCCGCAGGCTGACGCTCCATCCACTGAGCCAAACAGGTTTCGGCGCCCTCCTCCATTCTTAGTGACCTTCCCAGCCTATCCAGTAAGTGATATGGCAGCCAAGGCTGACCACCCTGCTTTTACTGGTCCTTTTTCTCAATAAGGAATTAAGAGATCAGTGAAGCCAGAGCCAGATCACCACTCTAGTAGCACATCAGGCAGCTTATAGCAGCTCTGTCCATGGCCTTGGCTTTATGAGTCTTCAGCCAGCTCTCAATCTATGCTGGCAGCTCCTCTGCCAACACAGTTTGAATTAATTTGTCAAGGAAAATTTTGTGAGATAATATATCAGCTGCATTACTTAAATAAGATCTATGACTTCTACTCTGATCCTTTCATCTTTTAATTTAGCCATTCTATCAATAAAAACAATCAAGTTTTCGTGGCAAATTTTTCTTTATAAATCAGGTTTATGGGTCATGGATTCACATTCTTCTTGATGTTTATGGATTTTCATTCCTAGTATCAGTCCCATTGTTTTACTACAATGGAAGTGAGACATCTAAAACAATGAGAATAGGAGTGTTTTCCAATATACTTCTGGCTATAAAAGTCAGGCTCTGAATTTCAGGAATGCTGAAAGGCTTTATTCGGCCAAGTCTTTGTGGTGAATAGAGGACAAAGCTCCAACCTCTCAGCCTGGCATGCAAGACTGGTTCTTTGAATACCTAATCCCAGCTAGCCTCCCCAGTTTCATCCCTCTCATGCATGAATGACATACAAGGTACTTGTGTGTCATGATCATTAATCCTTTTTCTCTCTCTCTGCAATACCCTGGTATCAGTTAGAACTCTTTAGGTTGTAAGTGACAGAAAGCTAAGATAATGACATAAATTGGCTTAACATCAAAAGAAACCTATTGGCTCATGTAAATGAAAAGCCCATGGATAGCACTGACTACTGACTTCCGGTATTTAGGTACTACTTGATTAGAACTTCATCAAAAAGATCTTCCCCTACCCCATTTTGCCTTACAATCTCATAAATGCTTGTCATTTCTCCAATATTTCTATCTTCTCACTTCCAGTCCTAAAAGATAGTCTCTTTGGTATATTGGATGACTTTTCAAAATGCTTTACTCCTTATGTGTTACAGAATTATACATCTATGCCAGTAGTTCTCAGCCAGACATTTGGCCATGTCTAGAAACACTTTTCACTGTCATAACATAGGGGGTACACTACTGAGGCCGGAGGTGCTAACATCTAATAATACACAGGACAGCCCCCACTATAAAGAATTATTTGGCTCTAAATGTCAATGGTGCTAAGGTAAGACCCTTGTATGTGAATTCACAGTGGACATATTTCTCTCTTCCATTAGATGCAACAAAATGCTCAGTTTGCTGCCCAGGCCCAAACTAGCTTGGTCCCGCCTGGCTCGGAAACATAGTATATACAGGGATGGACCTGGTAGATGGCACCTGTGTATGGATGAAAAGGGGTTATTTACAAGTTAGTGACTGACAGTAACCTCACAAAGTACTCTAATCATAAATTTCTAACTGGGTAGGTCATGGTGGGTAGTCATGCCTCAGAGCTAGGAAAGGTTTTTCTTTGCCCTAAGCAAGCTCTACACCTATGTTAATGCCGGAAGTAATTCTCTTTTCCAGAACCATCAGAGGTGTAACCACCCTCAAGGGAGCACATAATCCCAACTATCCTGTACCTTGCTTTCTATCACCTTTATGTAAACTTCCTTACTTTCCCTCCTTAATTCCACATGAATAGAAGAAACTCATTCTCCAGAGTATCCTGGCATGTCATCAGTTTGGCTCAAATAAAGTCATAAGAACTCTCTATAAGTTTGGACATGTGATTAGTGGGTAATTAGCTTCTAAGCATCATTTCTATCCTCCACCTTCCAATAGCCTCACCAGAAAGCTCAGGTCTTTCTAAGAGGCAATGTCTATTGTTGCAGGGTGAGGATCTTGACAAACACCATGGTAGTAGGCAGAAGTCTGACTCCCCTCAGGCTTTCCATCCCCTGGGATGCATGCCCTGTATAATCCCTGTGACTGTAAATAAAACAAAAGATCACCCCCATGCTTATGTTACACTATAAAGAGATTTTACATATGTAATTTTGCCTTAAATCAGTGGGTGGGCCTGACCTAGTCACAGGAACCCTTTGAATCTGGGTCTATAGGTCAGTAACAGAGGAAAGGAGAGCTTCAAAGCACAAGAAGGATTTGACATGCCATTGCTGATTTGAAGAAGGAAGGGCCCACGTGGCAAGGAATTTGGGTGTACCCTAGAGTCTAGGGCCTATACAACAGGAAGAAAATGGGAACCTCAGTCCTATAACCACAAGGAGATGAATTCTGCTAACAACAAGAATGAGATTGGAAGCAGATTCATCCCTAGAGCCTCCAGATGAGAACGTAGTCCAGCCAACAACTTGATTTCAGCCCTGTGAGGCCCTATGGACTGGACTTCTGGACACTAAGCTGATAAATGGGTGTTCTTTAAGCTGCTAAATTTGTGTTCATTTGTTACACAGCCGTAATAAAGTAATACAACCATGAATAGGCCTCTAGTCAGAGCAAACACCTCAGCCCTTTGATAATACCAAATATTTACTTTCCACTTATCCCCACTTTCTTTCCACCCCCCGGTATGTATGGATGATTTACCTGAGGTCTTGCAATCTCAGTCACACCTGAATTAATTTATTTCAGCATAAAACCAAAGGAATTTACTTTTCACAGAGTCAAACCACACTTTCCTTTAAAACTCCATTAATACTCAAGGTTGTGCCTAACCCTAATCACCCAGTAATGCTCATTTTAAGAGTTTAAAGCATATAATTTCTAAAACAAGATGCAAATACAGTAAAAAAAAAAAAGTCATCCTAATGCTGAATTTCACCTGGGTACAGCAGGATTCCACAGGTTATTTAATATTCAGTTCATCTCCACCAGAGTCTGTGAGTCTGAATAGAGATGATGTCTCAGGATTGTTAAACATAACTCCAGAATGCCTGACTGAAATAATTCTGGTTGCTAGAAGATGTAAGATATAAGTGGGAGGGTGGCTCTATGCTGATGTAACTTTTCCTACTGAATCCCCAAGCGTAGCCAGAGTCAGAATTTTAAAGTATTTGGGCCAAATGTTCATTTACTTGCAATTTTGAGGGATATTTAAAAAGTTATCCACTAGGTCCCAGTATAATTTGAAAGATATATTGAAAAGAAATATTGGGACTTGGGAGAAGATGTTTTGATCATAAATTAAAATTTCATAACACCACTACAGCCTTTTTTATGGCACTTTGTCTGCCTGTAAAGCATTTCCCTTGAGTTCAGCTGTACCATTTGCATTTTTAATATTCAGTTGTTTCTAACTCATGCCCAGACTTTTGACCATGTTTATATTAGAATCTAAAGAAGGGTACTGGCATTTTCCAATTGTCTGCTACAGAATGCTTCTGCAAATTGTTTTTAAATGGATCATTGCACAAAAATACTCCTTTTCTCTTGAAAACATTTTTGTAAAGGGGTAAAGTTCTGACCAATGATAAGCATCAGAAAAGTTATAGTTATAACAAATATGTCGTAAAAGAAAAGATTGACCATAAACTCTTCTGGATAATTAAAAACCTATCGAGAAATTATACTTGTTCCATAAAATGAACAT
Organism: Myotis davidii; assembly: GCF_000327345.1. Lineage (NCBI taxonomy): Eukaryota > Metazoa > Chordata > Mammalia > Chiroptera > Vespertilionidae > Myotis > Myotis davidii. The sequence goes on from NW_006289713.1 coordinate 7,876,617, forward strand.
AAACATGCCACATATATGGATTATGATTGCATTCAATATAAGTCAATATATTGGATATTTGTTAACAATTGGACTTGTTTCTTTAGATTTAGAAAGACTTTTTTTCACAAGTTGTGAATAGTCTATTTCAGGGGTAGGCAAACTTTTTGACTCGAGAGCCACATGGGTTCTTAAACTGGACCGGAGGGCCGGAACAAAAGCATGGATGGAGTGTTTGTGTGAACTAATATAAATTCAAAGTAAACATCCTTACATAAAAGGGTACGGTCTTTTTTTTCAATAGTTTTATTCATTTCAAACGGGCCGGATCCGGCCTGCGGGCTGTAGTTTGCCCACGGCTGGTCTATTTTGTGTTTAAAGTATCTTAGGAACTGTTGACCAAATGACATTTCCTCCCTACCCCCTCTAGTAAGATTTCTAGAACAAGGGATAATGTTCAGAAACATATCAATTATCATTAAACTACCCTCAACTCCAGAACTGTTTCTTTACAACAAAGCATTGAATCAACTAATTAGTGTGCGTGTATATGTATGTGCATGTGTGTGCACACACATAGGAGAACAAGAAGTTCACTTTCTCCTCTTCAGATTCCCCTGCCTACTCCTCCACACCCACCATAACCCACCCACCCAACTCCTCACTCCTCTATGTCTTAATGTCACAGTGGTGCAAGTTCTACATAGAAAAATGTGAAGAGGAGAAGGGTACTTGCTTTAACTTAGGGATAGCTTGCAGAGCAAAGGATAAAGAAAAGGTGGCTGGTATTGGCTAATTATGTGGATATAACTATTTTTGTACCAGCTGACTACAGTATTTTTCTCTACCTCCTACTTCCTCTCTACTAGAGACAGACCCAATAAATAAATCAATATGATGGGCAATGAGGTAGTCACACTAAATAAAATTGAATAAGCTGAACAATAAAATTCAAAACTTGAAAAGTTTTTGAATTTTCTACTGCCTTTTCATCAATTTTGGAGTCTTTAACTTGGAATTGTACTCATGTCACTGGGGGGGTGGGAGGGAGTAATGAGTAGAGTGAGATAGTTATTGTGGTTTGTTTGTTTGTTTCCTGCTTTACATATTCTTCCTCTTTTTCCCTTCTCCTCTGGTCACAGGTTTGGATGGACACCTGACATGAGCTTACCTATTGGGATGTCCTGTTTTTCTGATAACAGTGACTGAGAGCATGTGATCTAAGAAAGGCCAATCAAGTTTCTTCACTGGAATTGACATACAGATGATGGAAGAAAGAATTTCCCTTTATGTTAGTATGAATAATCAGGAGCTGCTAATATTTATTGTCACCAGACACATGGAAAGAACGTACTTGCTGAATGAGGAGAATCAGAAACAAGCAGAGAGAACAGAAAGGGTATGGGTGGATGAATAGATGATGGACAGATGGGCAGATGAATGGATGAGAGGATGGATAGATGGTAGATGAATGAGGTCTCCCTTATCTTTCTTTAATAGGTGCCAAAAACTGTGTCCCAAAGCATAAATATGTCTCTTTCTAATTTTATACCCCACTTATAGAACATGGGCTCTAATCAAATTCATACTTTGACTTTGTTTCCCAGTACTAACAACTTGAATTCTCAAAGTCCCATGGAGATTTTAGTGAGCCCCTTCAGCAGGCAAAGGGACATAATGTAGGCACTGTCCTCCACCAGCCTTCAAACCCAGCACCATAACATTGCACACATCCAGGATGTGAACTGGGTCACACTGCATACTTCCAGGAGGTAAACGGGGTCATGTCATTGCACCAAATGATAACCAGCTCCATCCTGTGACCCATTCTTTGGAGCAACTCTTTCACCCTTTATCTGAGTCTTTTCCAAAATAGTTCCTTAGATTTCCATCTAGCGCACTCCATGGTGGTCTTTCCCCAGTAGTGCCTAAAGCATGTGCCGACTTTAGGATGAACACAGCTTAGGCCCAAGCTGGAGTCCTGGCAACCTGTGCTCATTTTGTTTTTTTGCCACCTGCCTCTCTGGCCTTTGCTTCCGGAATCTGGCAGATGAAGTGCTTGCTGGGCCAGTCACTGGGCTGTGGAAGGATGACTTACAGCTTTGGCCCATCAGCACTTATTTGAGACTTCTGAGCCCAAACAGAAGACAAAGCTTGCTAAGTATGGGGAATGATTTAAAGTCACCTTCTCAAAACATACCATCTAAGCATGATGTGTAGAACTTGTTTGTATCTGGATTCAAACAAACCCAAAATAAAAACACCATCTATGATCCAATCAGGGAACTGAATAATGACTTGATATCTGATGTTAATAAATGTATATTGTCATTTTTTTGCATGTGATATTGGTATTGTGCTTTTTAAAGAGTTCTTATCTTTTAGCAATACATACTAACGTATGTGTGGATGAAATGATATGAAGACTGAGATTTGCTTCAAAATAAACCAGTCAAGCTGAGAGGTGGAGAGAAGTAGGTGGAATAAAGATACAACACATCTGCTGAAAATTGTTGAAGCTGGATGTTACATGGGGTTTTATTGTACTATTATTTCCACTTCTGTCTATACTTGAACATTTTCATAATAAAAAATAATTTCAGGCATCTCAGGAGGCTGGGTTCTAAAGTCTCCTCACTGTAAGCAAGTGGATATATCTATATTAGCATTTCCCAGGTGCAGGAAACTTAGTTGTGCAGTGAAAACTATTTTAAAATACCTACTTTCATCAAAAATATACAAGTTAAGCTCTGTACACCATGCAAAGGCAAGCTAGACAAAGTGATGATACATCAAACCACAAAGATCTAGAAAATGTTTCTTTATATTCAAACTAAACAAAAATTTTAGTAACATCCCAGCTCAAGTCAAACCACTATATCTTCACCTTCTGGAGTCAAAGAAAGGGTGTGGTTTCTAATTAGAGGCAGAAAGACAGGCACCTTAAATCCATCCAATGACCATAAAAACTTCAGGAATTACTCGAATTCTTCTCAAGTGGTCAGTTTAAACTTGATATTCATAATGTGGGCTTTCAATGCCACCAAACACTTCTCAAATATTACTACTTCAAACATATTCATCATTGTATTAGTCAGGGTTCTCTAGAGAAACTGAACCAGTAGAAGACGAGAGTGAGTGAGAGCGAGAGCGAGAAAGAGAGGAGAGAGGAGATTCATTATAGGAATTGGCTTACTCAGTTATGGAGGTCAAGAAGTCCCATGATCTGCCATCAGCAAGCTTGGAAAAGCAGGAAAACTGGTGGTGTAGTTCAGTCTAATCCCACAAGTTTGATAATGGGGGTGATGTTGTAAATCCTGGTCTGAGTCCAACTGCTCAAGAACCAAGGAGTACTGATGTCCTAGGGCAGAAGAAGATAAATGTTTCAGCTCAAGCAGAAAGAGTGAATTTGCCCTTTCTCTACCTTTCTGTTCTATTCAAGCCCTCAACAGATAAGATCAGTGGTTCTCAACCTTCTGGCCCTTTAAATACAGTTCCTCATGTTGTGACCCAACCATAAAATTATTTTCGTTGCTACTTCATAACTGTAATGTTGCTACTGTTATGAATCGTAATGTAAATATCTGATCTGCAGGGTGGTCTTAGGCGACCCCTGTGAAAGGGTCATTTGACCGCCAAAGGGCTCGTGACCCACAGGTTGAGAACCGCTGGATTAGATGCTGCCCACCTGCTTTCATGAGGATGATCTTTACACAATCTACTGATTTAAAGGTTAATCTCTTCTAGAAACACCCTCACAGACACACCCAGAAATAATGTTTTACCAACAATCTGGGTATCTCTTGGTCCAGAAAAATTTACACATAAATTTAGCCATCAGAATCACATTAGAATAATGCATTCAAGGATTCTTTGTGTGGTGTTGAAAGATGCCTGATTTAAACCCAGGTCTTTCTAAGCAGCAAAATAATCCACATGAAGGGAGGGCCCAGGAGCCTGACCTATATCTGCCTCTCCCTCATTTATTTCTAACAAATCACTGTGAGTGTATCATTACCGCCCTCTCAGAAAAGGAGTCTCTGCTTGGTTTTATACACAGGCAATAAAAGAGATCTTTGAAAACTGTGTGGTAAATAACTCCATGGTCTGCTGTGCATCATTTTTATTGACCACAAGGAAGATGTTATCTGTGTGGCAGGACAATCATCTAAGCATGATTGGACACAGAACCTTTTGGAAATATTTGGTTTTATTCTCTACTTGGATCTAGCAGGACTCAGTGAGAGAGACAGATGATATAGTGACCAGAGTTCAGTCCTGGCTCCACAGGAGGAGTTGTCACTGTAATATCCCTAGTTGCATCCCTGGATGTAGGCATTCCCTCCCCTGCCTATTGTAGTCTCTGATACTCACAGCTCCGGTTTGCTGTGGACTCTGGTGACCCTCACCTACGGCAATGGAGGTCTATATCCAACAAGGGGATACAAGTTTCCTCCTGTTTCTCAAATTCAATAATCAGGTAAGATGGGCCCATTACACCATATGTTTCCCCAAGTTCCTCCCCAGCCTCACTAGCTTTGTCTTTCCTCTTTATTTAAAATCTATACCATGGTTCTCCACCTTCAGATGTATCAGAATCACCTTGAGGACTTCTCATACCAAAGATTGCCAGCCCTACTCTCAAAGGTACTGATTTAGTAAAATTTGCTTTGCAACCGATTGCCAGGTTGTGCTGGCCTGAGGGCCATCCTTTGAGAAGCACAACTCTAGAGTTCTCCTTGAGCCTTTTCTTGAATCCCAGTCTTCTTGGTTAGTACCTTCTTCCTCCTTGGACCTTGGTCTTAATCCCAGTTGGCCAAAACAGAAAGATCATGACACAGGGATTAGCCTAATTTTGCTTCAAGACTCCTGTTGGTTCACTGTGAGACTTCTACTTAAATATCACTTCATTATCAACTTTGAAAAAGACTAATCCTCCATACCTTCTGGGACACGGTAACTTAGTTATTGCTACTGCCTCAGTGTCTGCCCTAGAATTGGGTTAAATTCCCTTAGTCCTCATCCCACCCATCCCTGGTTCTCTTCTTGCCCTGCAGCCCCAATACTGAGGTCCTATGTAGTAACCAAGCCAACAGGATAGTATTCCAACCCTCTGCACCTCTCTCTACTCCTAGAAGCATAGATTTCAGGCTGCTGACCTGATTCTGGTGCCTGCACTGCTAAGTTGCTTTTATTTTATTGCAATTATTGTTATTAATAAGTGCTCTTCCAGATAAGAGGTCTCAGTTCAAACTCAAAAGTATAAATTATCTGGGAAGAATTCATCAAATGCTTTTACTTCTCTGGGTCTCAGGGCTAGAAGAAATAATATAATGCCTACGTTCTGGCTTCATGGGGCTGGGAAGAAACCCAGGCATTGCCATCTTCTCAAAGCCTCCTTGGTTATGTAACCATAGTTGACAGCCACGGCCCCCTAATTTCACAAATAAAGAGACCAAGACTCAGAAAGAACTGTAACATGTCAAAGTTCCAAGGACAGATATTGGGGTCTGGCACTAGGATTCTGGCCTCCCAATTCCTAGTTTAGAGATCCATGCAGAAATGGGAACAGATGCCACCATCCCACTCCAAGGCAGGCCAAACCTGAGCAGTAGTCATCTCACTTGGCTGTGAACAGAATGACAGAATTGCCTGAGGAGCCTGTTGGGTACATAATGTGATATACAAATCATGGATCATAGTAATGTAAACCTGAAACCTATATGACCCTATTAAACAGTGTCACCCCAGTGAAATTAATCAAGAAAAATAAAAATGAAGATCTGAAATCTCACCCAGACCTCCAGGTGCATAGGAATCCCCAAGTGGGACAAGGAAGGGAAGATGACTGGAGTGACCTCTAGAGGTCCGAGTGTTCTATCAGCAAGCTCCCTCTTTGACCTGAGTTAGTATCCTGGTTCTGCATTTGTTCTCCATCCTCAGGAGGCTCTGAGGCTCTGAATAAACCTCACACCTGATTCTGATTGAGGCTCCATATTTGAGGCTCTAGCCTGGCATTATGACCCTCACCTTACTTCCCTCTCTCTCCAGCTTCCCCAGCTGTGGAGGTTGTGTGCCTCTCTTACAAAGGATCAGATTCCATCACTGCCAGGCAAACCTTCAGAGGCCTTCCCTGCCCACACTAAAGCAACCCAGTCTCTTTCTCATTATACACACTATTAACTATAAAGGCTTCAGGGGCTATTAGAGAGAAACAAAAGTTCCCCCAGTGGCTTCTGTGGATGGTCTGAAATGTTTGTCATTGGCCTCAAATAACAGGATTTCATCGGGACATATAATTTAGCCGAGTCTGAGCAGGCCCCTGGCTCCTCACTGGTTTATTTATGTCATTTACTGGGAGCTTTTAAAGAATTGTTTTTCTCGGTCAACCGAATGCATGATGGAAGCACATTGTCAGCCTTCAAAAATCAGAATCACATTGTTGTCCAGTAAATATGTTCCTGCTCTTTCATAGAGTTTTAAAATTGTGCTCTATTAAGGAAAAGAAAAATGGTGCGTATGAGAGCATGGACCAAAATGCCCCCAAGATTGGGGGAGTGTCATCTGGGGTTCTGGTATCTCTCAATAAAATGCAGCAATTTATTTGTGGAAATCCCATTATAGCTAATAGGAGCTAAAAACTATTTAAAAAGATAAGGATGTCTAGCCATTTCGAGATTATTTTGTAAAATGGGTCCTGCTAAAAAAAGGGATGAATTTTGCAAAGAACATCACAAATCTACTCATACCAATTCAGCTCACATCAAACAATTAAAACTAAATAAATCTGATACCAGTGCTAAATGCTTCTTTAAATCTCTCTTTAAATACACCAAGCTTAGAAATTCTCATTTCTAGGAAAACATACACTGCACACTTAGACATCAATGACTATTCTCAGGCAGCCCTCTCTAAACAAGATAACTGGAGCCTGGCTGGCATGTCTCAGTGGTTGAGCGTCAACCTATGAACCAAGAGGTCACTGGTTCGATTCCTGGTCAGGGCACAGGCCCAGGTTGTGGGCTTAGTCCCCAGTGCGAGGCATGCAGGAAGTAGCCGATCAGTGATTCTCTCTCATCTTCGATGTTTGTATCTCTCTCTCCCTCTCTGGTCCTCTCAGAAATCAATAAAAAAAATTCTTTTAATAAACAAGATAATTGGGCCAAAATTTTAAATTAACATGAAGGAAGATAGTATTATAGAGAAATGGAAATTTCAAACATAAAGCAGTAGTAAATCATATCCTTTAACCTGTCTGGATATGTTTAGTGGCATCTTAAATGAAGATACAAAAATAAAGTTTTTCCAATTTACAGGGGAAACAAAACTGGGTGAAATAAGTGATCCAATAGAGAATAAAATAAAGAGGAGTCACATTGATCTTGATAGTCTTGAAAAAAATTGTATCCTTTACTAAAGTAATTCTATTCTACCTCTAGAAATTGACTCTAGGAAAATTATCCTAACAACGTTCATTGGAAGAGACAATAGAAAAAGAAAACTAAATGCATAAAGATGTTCAATACAGTCCTATTTATAATAGAAAAATTAATCATAGCATACAAATATTGGACAAATGTTTCAATACATTATAGTATACGAGAGGCCCAGTGCATGAAATCCATGCACTGGGGCGAGGGGGGAAGTTGCCTCAGCCCAGCCTGCACCCTCTCGCAGTCTGGTACCCCTCGCTCCTTACCTAAGCCAGCAGTTGGACATCCTTAGTGCTGCCATGGAGGTGGGAGAGGCTGCCACAGAGGCAGGAGAGGCTGCCACAGAGGCAGGAGA
>NW_006289713.1:7884520-7886812 GCF_000327345.1 Myotis davidii
AGTTAAGCGTCTGCCCTCTGGTGGTCAGTGCACATCATAGCGACCAGTCGTTCTGTTCTGCTGTAATGGCTGCTTAGATTTTTATTATATGATTCACTCAATAAAATATAATGCTGCGATAGTTATTAAAATTTACATAATAACAAAAGAAGTTCTTATTATGATTAAAAATCAGTATATAAAATATAGGATCAAAAGTTTTCTAAACATATAACAGGGAAAAATAGCTAGAAAAGATACTAGCATGTAGTATTTTATGCTTTGTTTCATGGTCATGATTCCCACTAAACAATCATTTACTCTTCCTACCATATAATACTTAGTAAATACTTATTTGGGCCTGCACCTAGGTGATGACTTTTATTTTCTTTTACTTCCTACTTGTCTGTGATTCACAATTTTTTTTAATACATATGCATGAGGTGCAATTTCCCTGAGAGGATCCACTTATAATAGTATTCTCTCACTGAGCTTACAAACTAATACAGGCTCTCTTCTTTCTCTTAAATTGCAAACCCTGTTCATTATAATCTTCTCAGGTCATGTGGGCCCTCTGCTCTTTCTGCTTCTCAGCCCAGAGAGATGCTATTTACCATATGATTGCAGGCCCAGAATGGAGGCCCACTGACAACTGCAGATTTTCTGGGCTGGTTCTGTTTCCTCTTTGAATCCCCTCCTCAACAAACAAGAAGATCATCTCCCCAAACCAACCTCCCAATCAGGTACATGGCCTATCAGTACCATCCTTGATACAGTATGGGTTAACATATGTGGTAAAAAAAAAGGTCTTGATTGCACATCTTCTGACCAACACTCTCCAGACCATCTAAATCAGGGCTCTGTGAGTTACAAGTACCTGAAACTTTTTCAATCTAGGCCCCAGGTCCTTAGCACATGCTGTTCTCTCTTTTCAAAACACTCTTCTCCCAGATGTCCACATGACTCAATTCATCATTTACATCCTGTCTTTGCTCAGATTTCCCCTTCTCAGGATGACTTCTACAGCCACACTACTAGCCTACTGCCACTCACACCTCATCACCCTGCCCCTTTTCCTGCTTTTATTTTTCCATTGCATTTATCTTCTTCTTGCCCTATATTTCACTTGTCTTATTTACTGTTTCTCACTCTTCCACATCTCTGCCCAATATCCTCTGGAATACCAAGTCCCAGGAAGGCAGAGATATGTTTGTTTTTCTTTTCTGTAGTTGCAATCCAGTCGTAATAACAGTGTCTGGCACATTGTAGGTATTCAATAATATTTGAGGAATGAATGACAAATGGTGCAATCCTGAGAAAAACAGTAAGTCACAGCAATCAGTAGACATGTGTATACTCTATTTCACTAGCTCCTCTAAAGAACTCTGTGAGATTAATAATGCTATATTCATTTTACAAATGAAGATATTGAGGTCCAGAGAGGTGAAATGGCTTGTCCAAGGTCATTTAGGTAGTTAGTTTTCTACAGTCACCGTTACAAAGAACCACAAACAAAAAGGCTTAAGTAACAGAAATTTATTTCCTCATAATTCTGGAGACTAGAAGTATAAGACCAAGGTGTTGGTGAGGTTGGTGCCTTCTGTGGCCCATGAGGGAAATATCTTTTCCAGGCTTCTCCCTCTGGATTGCACATAATCTTCCCTCCATGTGTACCCGTGTCCAATTCCTCTCCTTTTAAGGACACCAGCAAGATTGGATGAGGGCCCACGCGTATAACCTCATTTTACCTTCATTATCTCCAAAAAGGCCCCATGTCCAAATACAGTCACATTCTGAGGTATGGGGGTGGGGGGCTCTTCAACATATAATTTTTCAGCCCATAACAGATAGCAAGCACGTGGCAGAGCTATAATTTGAACGTGAGTCTCCTGGCTCCAAACAACATCCATCCCACTTCACTGTGCTCCCATCTACCCCAAGAAAACCCCTGTCCTACAGACATGACAACCACCTCCCCACAATGGACCACCCACACTGCCTCCTTTCCTTCCATGGCAGTGCTTCCTCTCTCCTCTGCCCACGCATCATGGCCAAGCCAGACAGTTCAGTTCCCACTTCCTGGAATAACAGCATGTGACCCAATTTCTCTCCAGTCTTGAATCTCATTAATGCAATTCCTCCAGTGGTTCAGATTCCATTGTGAGTCGCATGGGGATCATCCTCTCTGCTATGTCATGTGCACAGAGCATCCTTCTTCCAAATGGCTCCTGAGGCAGTGCACAGGCGCTCTAGAAATCCACAGCCCAAATGATCCCCTCAGGAGCCCAAGATGCCTGGAACAGCCACTCTGGA
>NW_006289713.1:7886851-7892961 GCF_000327345.1 Myotis davidii
GGCCCGATATGACCAAGGCTCCACCTGCCACCCAGCTGCTCTATCACGCTGACTCCCTGAGGTTATCATGTTTCCTCTCCCAAATCTGTGATAAATGACTTTTTTTTTACTGCCTCTTCAGGGACATTTACTCAGCTCTCCCATAATGTTTATTCAACCCTGAGCATTAGAGAGTCTCCCCATTGATCAGACACTATCATCTAAGGCTCAGACCAGGCCTAAGCAATGACCCTTTACTTTTCATTGTCACTTAGCTCAGATCTGACATCGCTATTAAGAAAGACCAATTACTGAAGCACAAAGCCGTCTCTTTCCACCATCTAAATTTACAATCAAATTAGACCAGGAAAATTGATGTGACCAACTGGTTAGTGATTGATCATTAAGAAAGCTTTAAAGAAAAATCTATTTGGTGGGCACAGTCAAGCTTTGGGGCATAGTAGATATGCTTTAGAAAAAACACACGTAAGAAGAAGAAAGATCCTCATTTATCTTGTAAATATTGAGTTTCTTCCAAGTCTTGGGCACTGGCTGAGCCCTGGGGTTAGCAAAATTAACGAGATATTGTTGAAATCCTCAAAAAGGCCATCATGTCATAGAGGCAACAGAAACATCTCATAACAAACAGTTCAAAATACTGAGAAACAAGAAACTTGCCATGGGACACAGTGCCAAGGGAGACCAGGAGAGAACCACCCAGCTTCCCACCCTGGAAAGTTGGATAACTGACCTTGAAGCAGATGCTGTCAGGCAGAGAAGGATGCTGGGACAGACCCAAAGCTTGGGCTAAGTGGCCTCATAATTTCCTGTATCTCACAGTCCCCTCTAGGGCCCTCACCACTATGAATTACATGCCAGGATGTTCCTGCCATCATGTGATCTGGCCGAGATAGTCCTGGGTGATGAGGTATACTCCCATTTTCCCCAAACACTCTTCTCTCCCCTCTCCCCTCTCCCTTCTCCCCTCTCCCCTCTTCCCTCCCCACTTCTTCTCTCCCCTCTTCTCTTCTCTCTTCTCTTCTCTTCTCTTCTCTTCTCTTCTCTTCTCTTCCTCTCTCTCTCTCTCTCTCTCTCTCTCTCGTACTCACACACATTCATGAACTCACATATGCATATGCTCACATGCTCATGCACTCACACTCTCACACACATTCATGAGTGTACACTCAAATGTACATACTTACGCTTTTATTTTTCCCTTCAACCTCATATTCAAGTTGAAATGGACCCCAAAGATGATGAGGCTACTGAGACAAAAGGAATCTGATATATGGGGCTGTCTGACCCAAGACATCATTCTCAAAGTAAACCTGATTTTTGCCAGGATTCTTTCTGCACCAACTTTAGCCTGTTCTACACATAGACAGACCTTGTGAAGATGTGTCACATTTTGTCTCTCTCCAGTTTCAAACCTCCAATGGCTTCACAACTCACTCAGGAATTATTTGCCTGTGGGGTCCTTCCGATCTGTCCCTGCTACATCCCTGACTTGTTCTCCTACTACTCTGCTCCCCACCCAATTGGGGTTCAGTCCCCTTGTCCCCTTCCCCAAACATTTCTGGTGTGCTCTCCATTGCACCAGCCACTCCACTTGCTCTTCTCGTGGCCTGGAACTACCATTCCCCCTTTAGGCAAATATCATCTTCCAGTAAGGCCTTTTTGGTCACCCTGTTGAAAACTGTGCTACTGCCTCTCCCACAGACCTTATTGCCCAGTTCTGTTTTGCTCTAGTTCATAATGTAGCGTACACTTTTCTCAATTACTTTTTGCTTTTGGGGGGGCAGGGGAGTCTCCATTTGTTTAGCAAGAAGGCCCGCTTCTAGGAGGCAGAGACTACTGTCAATTTGGGCCACAGACATTTCTCCAGCATGTAGGAAAATACCAGGATGGAGAATGGGCTTCACAATAAAGAAGAGCAGGTGGACTCACTTGTCTCAAGGCTCTCTAGGAGGCAGTGCAGTAAAGGGCAGTTGTTTACACTGAGAGGTTCCAGACAAGTGCCTTGGGAGCAGTTGATGGGAGGAGACTATGTGTGCAGGACTCAAGGGGAACCCACTCCTTCATTCAGGGTAGCTCCATTAGCATTTACTTTATCTCTTTGAACTTTCATATAAGATTGCCTCTAAAGAAAGATTTCCACTGCTTTAGATAAGTTTTAAAATCATTGAGGAAAGGTCATGGAGATAACAAGAAATGGACTGGAATCTAGAGCTACTGCTTGTAACAGTGAAATTTTGGCCAAGTCACATATGTTTTCTGAGCTTTAGTTTCTCTATGTATAAAATGAGGATGATGCCTACATTTAGAGATAATATTAACAATATTTAACAAATGGTGTAGCATAGGCAGCAGCAAATGTTAACACTGTTGTCAACTTTACAGAACACAGAGGATGGTTATGCCTGGCATAGGCAGAGGGTTATTCGTTGGGCCCCAGGTCCATCTCAGGGCCTTTGAGGTCCCTCTGAGAGACATGGTGGGTATGGAGGAATAACACAGCTCATTGAGGATGAGCATTCAAAACTTAAACCTTCTTGCAACACCTTTGGAGTTTAGACCCAGAATGCCTCAGAAATGAAAAGCCAAAACAAAAGGTATGATCCACTTTCTTCCTATAGCCCTTGCTAAGGATTAAATAGCACACCCCAATGCTACAGACGGGTCATAATACACCCACATTTTATCTGTGTAGTATTATGTGCAGCATAATTAATGTTTTGAAAGCATTTCTGCAATGAAATGTCTCTGTGATAACCAGCATGAATCATAAAGAAGCTGTGGCTGTGTTTAATTTGATTGTAGAAGAGATTTTTAGTTAATGGAGCATCACTGCCAATGGCCTCTTACTGGACACAGCTAAACACAGCCAAGTGATTGCTTTTCCAATCAGTGGCAGAGCCTGGGACTGACAACTCTCCTGTGAGCGTGTTTCCTAGGCACAAAATTCATCCTTTGTTCCCTGCCTGGTTCTGCAAGTGTACACTCTTCAACCTCTCCTGATTACTAGGCTATTTACCAACATCTCTGAGGAGTATCTTCATGTGACTGTTATGAAAGAATTCTCAACTAAGACTGCCTGATAGCAGACCTCTGTAGAGTCATTCTCTCAATTTGGTGAGCTGATGAAATGTGCCAATTATTTAAAATCACTAAAGTTTGAAAATTTCTTCATGAAATGAATATTTTAGTCCCTGCGTAACAATGGAGGCAAAATGAGTTGGAATAAGTGGAAAATTGACAGGCCAGGGTCTTGCAAAGGAAACCAAATTCTCCTTGACACAACAAACTTCTCTTTGCCCAATCCTTCCACTTCTTGCCTCTTTCACCCTTAGCTGAGACAATGGGTTCAGGTCAAGGCCACTGGCCCCAGGCAAACAGGTGGAAGGTGAGTAGACATTAGAGAGCTGCCTGATCTCATAGTGGGTGGTCTTCTACAGAGTTGCATTATTTCTCCTTTGCATGTAACCCCAGAGCCCAGAGCTGCCCAGTGCCATAAAAGGCTAATGCTGGGTCCCAAGCCTGGAGGGTCCAGCCAAGACCACAGTACTACAAAAGAGCACTTTCCATCTTTCCAGTGCAGAGCAATCATGGGGTAGGTGCTGATGTGGGTTCTGTCTCATGATTCAGTAGGCTGGCCTGGGATCTTTAGGGTGTGCCCCAAATTGTATAAAGGCATTTTAATAAACACTGCCTTTATAATTAATCAAAATGTATATATACACTTTCTTGGGGACACCATATATGATTCTGCTTTTCTAATAAACTTCCAGCTGCTGCTGATCCTGCCAGTCTGAGACCACAGTTTGATCATGAAGATTGTGGAGGTCCACTGTCTATAAAGGAGGAGAATCAACTCCATCAAATATTTAAAGTGGTAAAAATAAATATATTTCTCTATACAACTAAAAATACAGAAATCAAAACCAAAAACACAACATACCCCTTTTCGCTTGCTTTCCAGACACGTGAATTTGTGATCAAATAGTGTTTGCTGGATGTTTTCTGAGCAATGGAGGGCCCATGGTTTAAAATCTGTCGGCTGCTATAATTATAATAACCCAAAGTAGTATGTGTGGAAAAACTAAAGCTGAAAGGAATCAGGATACAAACAAGAGAATGTACCTGTAGTGCAGCTCACCTCTCAGAGTGGGATCTTTGCAGGGAATTGTCCATCCCATTGAGCCGCCTGCATCGTCCTCAGGACAAAGGCTGATAAGAGGGACAGTGGACAAGGCAGAAAAACTTTAAAAAAAATTCTCTATGGCAATAAAAATATGGAAAAAAGTTTAGATAAGGAGATTAAAAGCTCTCCTGAGATATAACTACACCACAAATGAAATGGTGAAGAAAGAGGGGAGAACTTCTGTCATACAGTCATGTGATGCATTTTTGGTCAACTATAGACTGCATACCTACATGACATGGTCCCATAGATTATAATCAAGCTGACCTTCCTGTAAGAAATGAAAGGATGTGTGGTTCAGGAGAATTTATTTTTCTGATGGCAGCAATATCTGCGGAGCTTGGCGGGAGATTCCACATCACTCATAGCACAACTTCAGTGCACAGATTACATCCCAATCTGTCAGCCACTGACCTTTTTCTCCACAGAGGAGCCTATCCCACATCACAGAACTACTTATCCAGAGGGTGCTACAGCTCTCCCAGGTCTAGCTTGCTGGTCTTCAAAGTGCATGTCTCTAAATTCTTTGTTGAGGACCTAAACTCCTGCACAAGAATGCAGGTTCATAGGAACTTACCTTAATAGGTACCAAGTGCCACGGCCACGTTAGTAAAAGCTTTTTCAGTTCGATGCCAAAGAGAGCTTTTTTGTGCCAGATAGGGTCAATGAAATGAAAAATAATTTCCAAAATCAAAATATTGAGTCCTCAGTTCCACAACCTTTTTTTATGAAAACCACAAAGTTCCTTAATCTGACCACTGTTCCACTATGCAACAGTCAAAACCACATTGCCATGACAATCTTCTCTGCTCCTATTTCTCTCCATCTTGATTTCTTATTCCTACTAATCCTCAGGCCACCTTTCACCCCCTCTTGACAGTCACTATTATGGTGATTTACACCTTACCAGCCAGTTTCTCCTGGATATTTCCAATCAATCTAGCCATGGAGCAGTATTGACAGCTTTAATGTTTTATTTCTGACCTTACTAGAAGGAATCAGGGGGAGGGCTTATGGGTCAGTGTTTATAAAATCTACAGTAGTATACAGTAATGACCTAAGCCTTCACATTCATTCACCACTCACTTATTGACTTCCAAAACAACTTCAGGACTGTAAGCTTCATTCATGGTAAGTGCCCTATACAGGTGTACTATTTTTATCTTTTATACTGTATTTTACTATACCTTTTCTATGTATGGTATATATAGACACATATTTACTTACCATCATGTTACAACTGTCTATAGTATTCAATACAATAACATGCTGTACAGATTTGTAGCCTAAGAACAACCGGCTATATCATATAGACTGTGTGTGTAGAAAGCTATAGCATCAAGGTTTGTGTTAAGTGTACTCTCTGAAGTTCATGAAAGGGCGAGGACTACGCCCTCCACCTTGCCCTAGGGTAAGGGCTATGCCCTCCATCTTGCCCCAGGGTAAGGGCTATGCTCTCCATCTTACCTTGGCCATGTGCTCAGCAAGGCTTCTTCCCAGAAACCAAGCCTCTGCTAGCCACACCCAGGACTTCTTTAAACTAACCAATGACAATCAAGGGAAGTCGCCATAGATATGACCACATCCTGTGTAACGAGACACCGACTTGCGCCTGGCCAATCGGCAGGGCCCACAGTCCTTTCTCCTCCCCTTACCCCAACCCCCTATAAAACCTCTCTCCATAGAGTTTTCCCTTTCTCGGCCACTGGGGCTTACCGTTGCATTGGTGAGTGTGGTTGGGGAGCCGAACTAGTTCGCAATGAAGGACTCTTTGCTTTTGCATCGGACTCACTGGCTCCCTGGTGGGCTTTTTGGGAACCTTGAAATCTGGGCACAACAGTTCACACGACAACAAAATCACCTAATGACTCATTTCCCGATGATATCCCTTTCATTAAGTGATGCATGACTGTATTTCTTGCAAGTT
>NW_006289713.1:7894352-7899327 GCF_000327345.1 Myotis davidii
AAACTAAAGACATTTAAGAAATACCAAGAAAGCAACTGTGTCTAAGCCAGAGCAGACAGATGCATAAATAGGTGGATAGGTAAATGGATGGACAAATGGGAGGAAGGAAAGAAAGAAGGGAGGGAGGGAGAGAGGGAGGGAGGGAGGGAGGGAGGCTGCATGGAAGGGAGGAAAAAGGAAGGACAGATGAATGAAGTGAGGGATAGGAGATGATATCAAAAGAGAGGCAAGAGCCGAAACCGGTTTGGCTCAGTGGATAGAGCGTCGGCCTGCGGACTGAAGGGTCCAAGGTTCGATGCTGGTCAAGGGCATGTACCTGGGTTGCGGGCACATCCCCGGTAGGAGATGTGCAGGAGGCGGCTGATCGATGTTTCTCTCTCATCAATGTTTCTGACTCTCTATCTCTCTCCCTTCCTCTCTGTAAAAAATCAATAAAATATATTTTTTAAAAAAAGAGGCAAGAACCAAACAAGATTGGGCTTTGAAATAAGGAGACAGGATTTGATTCAAATAGCATTAGGAAACACTGGATGGTTCTTAGCTGAGCAAGGTGTGATTTCATTTGCATTTTCAGAGCTCAAGTGGAAGACTGACTTAAAGGGCAGAGTTGAGCAGTGTTCCAGTGAAGGTAGCTTTTTACCTTGGGGCAGAGGAATCATACCAGCTCCCTCCTCGCCCCACCCCCAACCTTTCTACTATGTGTGTCAGATGGAAGGGACCAGCACTGCTCTAACTTGAATCTTCCCAGAAAGACACTGTACCCTTGGAGAGTCTTGAAGGCAGCCCAGGGCCCTGGTTTCAGGTATAGTTCCCAGTGGTCAAGCTGGACAAGGCCAACTACAGCACACTGGCATTTTCACAGGATAAATTCTAGACTTCAGAGTTCTGTTCTCATTAGCTCCAGGCATCTCTATGCTGGGTCACTTCTCCACTCAGCACTTTGACCCAGCCCGCCAATATTCAGTGTTCCTCTGTTCTTTAGCCCCCACCCCGACTCAAAAGCATAAGGATAGTGACAAGTACCCTGGAGCCTAAAATTCTTCTCATCAGTGTATGAATAATCTGCTCACACATTGCTCCCTTAGTGTGCAATGAAATGTCTGTCTCCAGTAGGAATTCCAGGCCATCGAAAATCTGAAGTGGAGAGGTTTGCAGACAGAGGGAGGAAGGGCTGTTCCTTTTGCCTCTTAGATGACCTGGTTAAGAGACAACACTACCAATGTTCTCAATGTTCTTGTCAGAGAGACCCTCCCAGCTGATGGCTACTGCTCTTCCTCCCCTAAACTAACCTCCCCTCCCCCAGCATTGTTCCCAAGACACTTCTCACTCCTAACCAACATCAGGATCACTAGCTACCTCCACTAAGCAGCCTCCCCTACACCATCCACACGAAGGACAGGGGAGGGGCAGATAGGAGATATTCAAGGGCACCAAAAAGTGTTCTGATCATTATTCCAGAGCCATCAACAGGGAAAAGTGTGGAATTAGAACCAAGATCTGTGTTTCATAGCAGGGCAGGAGGCAAAATTAATGCTAATTATTGAGAAGGAAGAAGCAACAAGGTGTAAGTAGGAAAACTTGGGTTGTCTGCATAATCAGTGCTAATCACAATATTTCATGGGAATTGTTTCCCATTTTATTCCTAATTACCATTTGCTACAACAATGATAAAGCATATCACTAAATATAATCTCAAATTATCTTTGAAGTAAGCTCCATTTGATTATAACAGTAAATTCCAGATGTGTCCAAGGAGTGATTACAAAGTACTGAGTGGTTTCAAAATTAATTTATAACAAGCATGCTCTTTCGTGGTGGCCCCACGCCTCAGATAGACAGGCTCTGAGCATTCACTTATACATGTTGTGGTCATGTTTCCTGGATTTTCTCAGAGGATCCCCAGTTTAAAATACCTCATCCTTGCTGCTGTCATTCAAATACTGGCCAAACCATGATTCCTACTTTTCAGTTCAGGAGTATGATCACCACACTCAATTAATGTGGGTTGATAGTCAGACTTTAGGAGGCTTGGGAGCTTACAAGTCACAACTGTCCAGTTGTCTTAGAAACCTTCTCTTCCCCAGCCAGACCAGGACAGGTTCCTGTCATTGCATAAGAAGTAGATACTTTGATGCTCTCCTCGGTTGGTAATCCTCCCTCGGGTTAGCATTTGGAGACCTGGATGTTCCATCTCCACGAAATCCAAGAAGGGTAACTCTCTTATCCCCACCCCAGTAAGGCATGCATCCCTTCACCAGTGGCCAAAGTATGGGATTAATGGTCCCAATAAGGAAAAGGCTGTTTTGATAGGACCATCACCTGGAGTCCCTACGGATGTTCCTGAGGGAGTCTCCCTCCTGCTGAGGAAAAAGCTGAAAGAATTTCAGTCTGACCCCATCCAGCCTGGGCATTTTACAGCCAGCAGAGATTGCCTTACCGGAAATCACCCCACTCTCCAGAGTACAAATTGAATCTGGTCTGTGGGTCAACCTGTATCATTCAGTACAAAAAATCCAAAGCCACAGATAGGATCCCTCTCAAGCAACAGCAATGCTCAGCAGCTGCCAACAGCTGGAGTCAGCCATGCCAGTTTCCCCCACCATAGCTCCCTGGCCCCCTCACAAAGTGTTTTCATGTTGAAAAGGGAGAGGAAACATTGTTATAATATCAAAAGATAGAGATAATGCTATGATATCATGCTATAATGACTATCATTTATTAAGGGCTATGTAGGGCCTGTAATGGGCGTGGGGCAGTGCACATGTGGCCCAGACCATCTCTTCAAGAGCTATAGATTTAGACTTTTGAGATCACATCTGAATAAGGCTATTTACACAGTCCTTCAATTTTTGTATGTTTATTAAAATTATGCATCTGTCCAAGGTAAACATTTAAAATGTAGCAATTTGCAATAATTTGGGGATTTCTTTATTTTTTAAACATTCCTGGAGGCTCAACAATGTGAATTAGCTGGGGCCTCTAGAAAGCTAAAAAGAGTTCCTGTGTCTATTATGTATTAAATTCACTGCTTGGCATTTTAGGTGTATTATTTCTAATTCTCACAACAGAATGGGTAGGAGGGTATTACTATTTTTATTATGCAGCTGATATTGAGAGGTGGGTATTATGGTTTCTATTACACAGGTGAGGTTGGGAGGTGGGTATTATTATCTCTTTATGAAGAGGAGGAAACAAAAACCAAAAACCTACAGTCTTAGATGTTTGCCTAAGAGCATATACCAGTAGCTTTGACAGGTGAAGCTATCGGCTCTAAAGAGGTTGGCCCTGCCCAGCCAGCGTGGCTCAGTGGTTGAGCGTTGACCTATGAACCAGGAGGTCACAGTTTGATTCCCAGTCAGGGCACATGCCCTGGTTGAGGGCTTGCTCCCCCATGGTGGGGAGAGGTGTGCAGGAGGCAGCCAATCAATGATTCTCTCTTATCACTGATGTTTCTATTTCTCCCTCCCCTGCTCCTCTCATAAAAATAAAGAGGCTGGTTCTTATGGGCTTATACAGAAAGATGTTTTTGCAGGTAGGGGTCACATGGCCCTAAAAGCAGAATGCTCTTTACTGAGAAGGAGGAAGCCTCCTGCAAACCTCCAAGGAGGCTTGGCCCGTGAATCAGCAGTATACATACAGGGAGTTCTCTGCCACCTCCATCACTCCCGCACCTGTCACAGAGGTGTTCCACTAATGGATGGGATGGGCCCTGGGCTTTCAAAGCAAATTTGAAAAATGAATCTGAAATGATGCATGTCAAGGTTGCAGACAGTGATGCTTCAGTGACAAGCATCCTTAATAACATAACAGTACAGCTGCTAGGCTAAGCTCAGGAAGCTCAGAAACCTCCCTCTCATTGCTGGGAATACTCTCAAGGCATTTTCTGCAGAGCATAGTCAAGGCCCCAGCTCCAGAGTTCTATGGACCAGCACCTTACCAGGCTAAGGAGAACTGGGCCCACTTCAAAGCTACAGTAGGACAGTGCCCGGTTTTCCATGCTGCACGCCACAGGAAGTCACATTTCTAAGAAGGGCACAGCTACACATCTCCTCCATGCCACAATGATGAGGCAGACCTTGCACGCTTGCAGACTCTAATGCTCACCAGCTGTATATGAACTGTGTGGCACTGTCTATATCACGGGTCTGAGGATTGGACCCGTGATATCCAGTTCCAGGCTGGCCCCATGTTACAAAGTGAGGAACCCAGCAGTACCTTTGTTTTTGGTTGTTGTCGCTTTAAGTTTGAGGTTTTTTTCAGCCTTACACCCTGTTTCTCCAACTGGCGGCAACCTCTCCCTCAACTAGGCAAGGGCTCTCAACTGTATTCTGTAGAGACCTGGGTTTCTCTAGAGATGCCCCAGGCTACCTAAGGGAGAATAAAAGGTAGTAGAGCAGCCAGTGTCCCAGGGTGGGTATTCCAGATTCAATCTGGGCAAACTCACTTTAATATGTTCCTTACACGGGGTTTTTGCATAAGATATTCTTTTCCAAAAGGGTTATTACATTGCTATTTTTAAAAATATGAAAAGGAAGAAAACGAAGAATAAAGGAAACCCATTTAAAGCCATTTAGATCTGCCCCATTTGAAGAGAATCCTTCCATGGAGAGATGGACATGTCTTTCCTGGGGGACAGATATAAAAAGTTTTCTTAATTGGGTGTCAGGACTTAAATTTGAATCTATCTCTTACAAAGAAAAGGAGGGTTTTTTTTCCTCTCCCATTTGACCATCCTCAGTAGGGCAGAGATCAGGGGTCTCAAAATCAAGTGTCTACAGGAAATAAACAGAAAGTTTACAGAGAAAAGGGGCCAATGGGGCCTCTGTATAAAGCTGCTACACAGGTTCCTGTGGGGGTCGCCTTGAGGACATAAAGGCCAGTGTTGCCAGAGCTTCAGATTCTGCAAGTGAAGTTTCAACTTCACTTGCAACTCCAAAACTGTATCTGAGGTTTCCAAGGATTAAATGGTAGCAAC
>NW_006289713.1:7899363-7911714 GCF_000327345.1 Myotis davidii
TTGTGAGCTACACATATCTGTAGCCCTGTGCTGCCAAACTGATGAACTGGAGCAGACAGATTGACTATCTTTATTGGGGCTGGAGAGAAGGCAACTCCTTCTGCCAGGGACATATAGGCCTAGCAGGGCTGTAATGAAAGATGTTGGCAACGCTTCACTCTGTCAACTTGCTCCTGCCCGTCTCCCTCCACTCCACCACATCCCACATCTCTTTGAGCCCTTCTTTTTCAGGGAACCCTTCCTTGGCCTCCCCTTCCTAGCTCAGAATGCGCCTTATAGATGGTTTCTCATAGCTACTCCCTGTGCTGTTTTTCCAAGCAATGAACACAATTGTTTTTTATATCTTTGGTTGATTTTCTGAAGAACATCTGTCTCCCCTCTAAACTGTGAGCTCCAGGAGAGTAAAGGCTGTACTCTTGACTCCCCACCGTGAATTCCCTACAGTTAGCACAGTACCTAGACCACAGGAGACACACAGATCTGCATGGACTTACATAAATAACCCAGAACACCATCCCAAGCATTTGTCAGAAACACACAAGTTCCCCTTCACCTTGGATTTTTTGTGTGGACTCTGCTCATGTCTTTGCATGGTTAAATTTGTTGTCACGCATTAGTGGGTTTAGTACCTCTCCAACTTTTATCCCTAAGCCTTCAGCTCTGCAGTCACTCCCCTTGTCTTCTCCTCATTCACAGGAACCCCGTGAGGAAGAGAGAATTTGTTAGCTCGAATTTACATGAATGTAAAAGAAACAGGAGTGCCTAGAAATTTGGCAGATTCAATCTTTGGAGCTTTCTGAATCCAATGCCACTTTCCTTTTGTATGGGCTCAATGCTGGGGAAGATGAGTAAGAAACAAACCTTGATATCAAAGTAGCTCAAACACCCAATATCAGTAATCTATAAGTTTTATAGTTATGATATGCTATTAATATACTTAATACCAATAGCCCCACATCCTAGCCCATCCTTATTAACCCTTAAGCACACTTATGCAGATGCCTACAGTTAAAAAATAATTGTGTTTTAAGTGGGTCTGAGCAACTAGGACCTAGTACAGTAAATCCTCACTTAATGTCATCAGAGTCATTCTAATCTTACTTGCAACAATGGGTTGAATAGCATCCCCTAAATATTCATGTACACTCAGAACCTTAAAATGTGACTTTATTTGGAAATGGGGTCTTTGCAGATGTAATTAACAACCTTGTGATAAAACCATCATATAAGAGAAGGGGGCGATACAGAGCCACAAAAGGAAGACCTGTGAAGCTGGAGACAGAGAATGGAGTTTGCTAAGAGTCACAAGAATAAGCAAGTAAGGATTCCCTCCCCTAGGCTCAGGCCTACTGAAATCTTGACTTCAGATTTCTGGCCCCTAGAGATGCAAGTGAACAAATTTCTGCAAATTTGTGTTGATTTGTTACAACGGCTACAGGAAATGAATACAGGTGCTTTGCACCATTTAAAAAATTTTTATTTTTATTTTTGCTTTGTACCATTTAATTATCACAGTAACCCTATGAGGTATGATTTTACAAGTAAGGTAGCTGCGGCTTAGGGTGGTTACCTGACTTGAGTAAGTACATAACCAGTTAATTATTGAGTCACTCTCTGACCCCCTAAAGCTACTGGTAGCCACTGACAAGTCTCCTGGGTCACCCCCTGACTAGACCAGAGTCCTCTTATACACATCTAGACAGCAATCTCTGTGCTGTGTGTGATTACCACTGTTTACAAGGGGGGATTCCTTTTCAGAAAAAATCTTATCTTTGGGTTTCCCTCCCTCCTGAGTGCTCCAGCTCAAGCCAGCAACTTACCACATTCAGCTGTTAAACTGACTGAATGTTAGTCCTTCATTCTCCAAATAGAATATTTCAGTCATGCAATCCTCAACCAGAATTCAAAACCTATGTGTTGCTAATAATCAAGCCTCTTCCTTCTGTTGTTACCTTTCCTTCTCCCATCACTAAAAACCCTTTGGAGAGAGGCAGAGGGAGAACAGCAGAATCGCAGATAAATGGAAAACTCTAGCAAGGTCCCCTTTCTGTTCCAGCTCAAAACATGAACCGCCTGAAAAAGCCTTCCTCCAGCTTCTAACCCAGAGATCAGGAAGGGCAAAGTGAGCATGGTGATTTTTCTAAGTGTCTTATTAAGTCTCTGTCAAGTGGCTGAACATCTGTTCTCTTTTCTGCTTGTGTTTTGAGGAACAGACCTAACCCAGAATCACAGGGCTTCAAGGGACCCCATTCCGTGTAATCATACCAAAGCTTTCTCTCAGGCCCTTGCCAAAGCAATTAGTAAAGCTGCTTTTAACCAATTACGCTCATGTTTTCAGCTCCCTCAGGCAGAGGCTGCTGTCTCCCTCCCCACCACTTGGCCTCTGTGGAGGCCATTTCAAAAGGCACAATTTGAACCAATTATGCCTGTCTTGTTATTATAATCATTAATCATCATCACTCTAATGACAACTAATAGGCTACTTCAAATCCCTTTCTGGAACAGAATGGGGGCCTACAGAAATAAAAAACAAATATATTGTGGAATACGTCCAAGTTTTGCAGAGTCCTTTTACATACATGATCTTGCTGGGTCTTCTCTTCAATGCTGTTGAGGTGTGTTATTAATGGGAAAATAAAAAGCAGTCGTACGCTGGCTTTCAAGTCACTTAGGCCACAGCCAATTACTAAATCACAAACAGCAGTGGTTAAAAGAAAAGAGGGGTCCCACAGTCTACTGTGGTGGGCAGA
The DNA here is from genome assembly GCF_000327345.1 of Myotis davidii. Taxonomy (NCBI): domain Eukaryota; kingdom Metazoa; phylum Chordata; class Mammalia; order Chiroptera; family Vespertilionidae; genus Myotis; species Myotis davidii. The sequence continues at coordinate 7,902,114 of NW_006289713.1, forward strand.
GAAAAGATGAAAGGTCTCCATCTGCATCATGCTTCCCTATTTCCTAAGCTGAATTTTCTCATCTGTAAAGTGAGCATTTTGGAGCCTGTCCTACCAAACTGTTGTAAAGACTCAACAACATGGCACTTAGAAAGTACCTAGAAAAATGCTCACCAAATAATAGTCACAATGATAAGAATCGTTATTGAGCTCATACAATGGGTCAATCTTGTGCTCTACCACCCATGGTTCATGCCATTTAATCCTCACAGCAATCCTACAGGTAGATGCTCTTCTTCTCCCGCTTTACAATAAAGGTAAATTAGATAAGGACAGTCAACTGTCACGCCTAAAACCATGTAGCTAGTGAGCACTGGGTGAGTCCAGTTAATCTAGTTCCCAAATGATATCCTAAACACTCTATAAATGGTGTCTTTAAAAGACTAGCAGAAAAAAAATCTATTATCTGGAGAAAGCAGGGATGGTAGAGACAAGGTCTTAGACAGAATTAGCTCATTTGGCATCATATTGGGAAGGGAGAGTAGGAGGAGAGTTTGAGTACATAGTGTGATTTGGTCACTATGCATTGTGACTTCCCACCCACTACCTCCTTTAACACTCAGGACAGTCCTTCACGGTGGTATTCCCATCATTTTAGACATGAGAACTCTGGGGAAGAAAGTAATGCTCCCCCAATGGGGCAGAGCTAGGACTCAAGTCCCCTTCTGCTTCTGCCATGATCTTCTGCTAATATTTCCCAGACAGTACTGTGCTACCCACCCTTTTTTTCAGCACTATGCCTGGAGTCTTCCAGCCCATTATCCAGCCTCCAAACTTCTGGCTACATGAAACCAGAGTGTTGATTTCATCAGGTTTTCATAGAGCAATCATCCACCTTGAAGAGCAGCCAAGTAGCTGGACTGGCCTCAGGTTAGTATCTCCCTGTATAGAGTAAGGCACTCAGCACACATATACACCACCAACATCAATAAGCTCAGCTTCTCTCTTCCCCTCCCATTCTGTATCCAGTCCCTTCTACAGTGTCTTCATTACTGCCTCTATGCCTTTTGCCTATTCTCTTTTATATCTCAAATGTTTTCTGGCTGCCATCCAACCAATTGACTTTCTCATTTCACTTTAAGGGAGAAGTACAACAAATGAGTTAAGAACTAGAGGCTCTGGAGACAACCAACACTAAAGTCAAACACTATTTCAACCACTTACCTGTCTGGGTGTTAGTTTCTTTATCTATAAAATGTAAATAGTAATACTACTTACTTGACAGAATTATTGAGGAGGCTAAATGAGATAATACATGAAAATAGCTTAACACAATATCTGGCAGAGAATGAGACCTCAATAACAAAACCTAGCCTTAGATAGATGACACTCTTGGCAATTTTGTCTTATATTATCTGGGAGTTTAGCAGGGAAATTTTCTTTTCCTGTCTCACCAGAGCATCTAACTTACATGGCCCTCTCCCTTCCATGAAGTTAACCTGTCTATAATTAACCTCTCCAGTCCAAGCCCACACATCTGACTATAATCCTTCATTTGCTGGTTATACATGGACTGCACATCCCTGGGGAATGAAGCCCCTAGGAAGGTGACAGCTTTGTTTGATTGGAGCCAAACTTCTTGAGAACCAGATATTCAGATCCTGCAGCTCTTGGGCAAACAAGTAATGCTGTGTACAGCACGGACTATTAGTTTCTAAATGCTGGCCATATAGCAGTTCTCAAAAACTCATACTTCAGTCTGGGTCCACCCAACTGGATTCATCTGACCTGGTTCATTGCCTTAACAAATGCTAATGACTATGGCAATGGTGGGTTTTAAAAAAAATATATTTTAATTGATTTCAGAGAAAAAGGAAGCGGGAAAGAGAGATAGAAACATCAATGATGAGAGAGAATCACTGATAGGGTGCTTCCTGTACAACCCACACTGGGGATTGAGCCTGCAACCCTAACCGGGAATCAAACCATGGCCTCCTGGTTCATGGGTTGACACTCAACCACTGAGCCACAATGGCTTGGGCAATGGTGAATATTTTCAGAGACATTTTCTATGGTGAAAAGGGCACAGAATTGAGTTACTCTAACAGATATGGACAATATAACTCTTCTGCTCACAAATCTCCTATGGCTCCCAGCTGCCTATGGCAATGCTTCTCAACCATTTTGATCTCTGGACTCCTTTGCAATCTTAAAAAATTATTGAGGACCCCAAAGAGCTTTTGTATATAAGGGTTGGGTTATATCTATCAATATTTAGCAGGTTAGAAATTAAAATTGAGAAATTTAAAAACACATTTATTAATTCCTTTAAAAAGCACAATATACTTTGAGTGGATCTTTACCCATGCATTATTTTGTTATATCATGCTTTGGTCATTTGGAATATATTGGATTAATGAGTTTATGCAGCTCTTCCTATATATATTATCAAATATAAAAAAATAAAATGTTTATTGTACGTACCAGGGAAGAATTCAATAATTTTCAGTGCAGTTTGGTAACATTGCTTTGATTTATGCTGAGGTACCTACAATTTTAGTCACCACTGCTTTTACTCCACCAGTACAAATGTCAAAAAAAGACAAACAATGAATTGATATTATTATGAAAAATGTTTTGACTTCAAGGACCCTACTCCGAAAGGGAACTTCCCAGGATTCCATGGACCACAGTCTGAGAACTGCTAGAATCAAGTGAGTAGTTAAGATATTAAGTTGGCTTTGAAGTAAGGTCCAAGTGGCCCAAGTGAAAGTCTGCCACATGCTAAGTGCATGACCTTGGACAAGTGACATACTCTCACAGAGCCTCAGTTGCCTTATCTGTAAAATAAGACTAATGATAGGTCCTATTTCGTAGGACTGTAGTGAGGGTCACATGAAATATCTATATTAATAAAGGGGTAATATACTAATTAGACCGGACATCCTTCCTGACGAAGCCAGGCCAGAGGGAAGCCAGCCCAGGTCCTGGGTGCCTGCGGGCAGCTGGAGGAGGGAAGCAGCCCAGATCCCAGGTGCCTGCCAGCGGCCAGAGAAGAGAAGCCAGTGCCAGCAGCTGGAAGAAGGAAGGCCTACTCTTGTACGAATTTCATGCATCAGGCCTCTAGTTTTATATAAAAGATTCAACATAGTGCCTGCTACAGAGTAAAGTATCCAATCCTATACAATAAAACCCTACTATGCAAATCGACCAAACGGCAGAACAACCGGTCACTATTACATGTACTGACCACCAGGGGGCAAACATTCAATGCAGGAGCGCAGCTGTCGTCAGTGTGCTCCCCTGTGGGAACACTACTCAGCCAGAAGTTGGACTCACAGCTGGCGAGCGCAGTAGTGGGGAAATCCCCTGAGCAGTCCCAGACTGCAAGAGAGTGCAGGCCAGATTGAGGGATTTCAACGCCCCCCCCCCCAGTGCATGAATTTCATGCACCAGGCCTCTAGTAAGTAGTATATAAATATTAAGTAAGTAAAACATTACAATGTGATATAGTGCTAATAGAGGAGAGTACACAAATTGGGACATAAAGGGGGGAAAATCATCTTATTCTGTTTTGTATAATACACATTTGGGTATATATCAGTCTTGCTCATTCTATTTCAGGATCCTAAAGGAGAGAAAAGGGCTAAGCACTATGCTGAATGTACAAGCATTTTCAGGTAGACTTATACCTTATTTATCCCATAGAGTCTCTCAGTGCCCATATGCAGTTAATGCTAGTTATCAAATAAAAGGTAGCAAAAATACAGTAGTTTAGCTCAAACATGCATTTTCACTTGATGGACCTTTTTCAGGTTTTCCATCTCTTGTTACAGTAACTATTCATCTATTACACCTAACTGACACTAATATTGCTTTCACACACAGAGGGGAGACTTCAAATCTAAATACTCAAACTTCTTAGAAGTCTTCTTTGCTATAAAAAAAAATAATATGCCTATTATTTCAGAAGTCAGATCAATGTAAAGAGCAAATCTTTCCTCTAAAAACCAGCAGAAACTTTTTCCAGAAAAGAGAGTCCTGTATACATCTGCAAAACTAAAAAAACAAGCTAACAGTATGTCTGGTTCAATACAAGACAAGAAAGCTATGAACCTGCCTGGATGTTGAAATATAAGAATGCTGCTTTTCAAAGCCTTTATTGGGGTACCTGCTAATCCAGACTGCTGGTCCTCCCACACCCAACCTGCTGCTTACCTTCCTGAGGCTCTACGGCTCCCTATGGACACATCTATGGCTCTAGGCTTCCCTTTTGCTACGTCAACTGCAAGCTCCCTTATTTGCCTCTTCAACTGTCCAGCATCCTCATAACAAAGGAAAACCTGTACCTCACAGATGAGTTGTGAGGAAGTCAGCACACAGGGCAAAAGAAGAAAACTGAAATTACTTTAGGAAAATGCTTCAGCCTCAATCTGACCTAGCTGGAGATGCTTCACATGGGACCATCACTGGGGAAGGAATGCAACTCCATTGCTCTCATAAACAAAGTTGTAAAAGTGAAATGTTTGAGCAGGGACAAATGAGTAACTTGTTTCACCACACACAGGCAGCCTTTCCCAGGAAGCACATGGCTCATAGTTTCTCTAACATCAGAGTGCTCAGAATCCCCTGGAAAGCATGCTAAAACGCAGATAGTCTGGCTCCGCCCCTCCAGTGATGCTCAGGGAGAGCCTCCAGGATGCCCTTGAGATGTATTCTGTACCAATCTGTATTTCCAAGCTAGACAGCTGGAGGATTTATAGCCACCCTGATTTCATTATACAGTAGGTCCTTGGGTTACATCGGAGATCCATTCCTATGGCATAACGCGATTTTCGCCATAAGTCAGAACCCATCTACATAAGCACTCACATGGAGTACATACACAGCAGTAATGAAGTGAAACAGTAAAAAAATTTTAAAAGAAAGATAACAATTCCTGACCTTTACTTGTGGTAAATAAATAATAAAAAACTTAAAGCACATATGTACATATGTCATATGACGGAACCTTTTTTTTATATATAAATACTGTAAATGGGAGATGGTGAAATAACCACGAAACAACATATGTCGAGTCTGACATAACCCATGGACTGCCTGTATTTTCACTATTTATTTATTCTTTCATTTAAAAAACATTTATCAAGTACCTCCAAATACCTAACACAATTAGTCATATATATATAAACATTATATTTGCATGCTAATTATATATGTACTTGTATTACCTATATGATCTATAACAAACTTTGCTTTCATGGAGCTTAAATTCTAAGAAGACAAGTCAACTCATCAACAAATAAATAAACTTATATATGCTAATGTTCATAGCAGCATTATCTACACTAATAAAAGACAAAGATGCTAATTGACCATACCTTCGCTAAGCCCAAGTCATGCCCACCAGCCAGTCAGAGCGACTATATACAAATTATCCCAACCGAGATGGCAGCTGGCAGCCACGGAGCTGGAGCAAGCAGGAGGCTTGGTTGCCCCGACAATGGAGGAAGCCAAGCTTCCCGCCTGCTCTGGCCAGCTGTGGCCTCAGCAAAAGGCAACAAAGTTTCAATTATAGAAGCTAAATAAATCCCAGATACCTGCTTCCAGCCAGCCTCCACTGGGAACTTGGGTGGCTGGGGGCTGTGGCCAGCCTGCAAACAGCCATCAGCCCCTCACCCAGGATGACCACAAACTCATGGGGTGAGGGTCCCTGGTGGGGGGCTTGGTCAGCCTGCAAACAGCCATCAGCCACTCATCCAGGCTGGCCAGGCACCCCAGAAGGACCCCCACCCTGATCCGGGACACCCTTCAGGGGTACTCCCACAGGGGGAGCACCACTCAGCCACAAGCCAGGCTTATGGCTGCCAGTACAGCGGTGGTGGAGGGAGCCTCTCCCGCCTCCTCAGCAGCACTAAGGATGTCCGACTGCAGCTAGGCCTGCTCCTCGCTGGCAAGTGGACATCCTCCGAAGACTCCTGGGCTGCCAAAGGAATGTGACTACCAGCTTAGGCCCAATTCCCTGGGGAGCAAACCTAAGCCAGCAGGTGATCATCCCCCAAGGGGTCCCAGACTGTGAGAAGGCACAGGCCGGGCTGAGGGACCCTCCCGAGTGCACAAATTTTTGTGCACGGGGCCTCTAGTGTATTATAACAAGAAAAATGAAAATAATCCAAATATTCATCCACAGCAGATAATTATATACAATGTGGTATATCCATATCATGGAATATCATTTATAATAATAAAAGCATAATATGCTAATTAGCTGGGTGGAAGCCAGGGTTGCAGCTGCGGGATCAAGGCAGCCGCAGCGGCTGCAAGGAAGGGATCCAGGCAGCCACCCACAGATGCGAGGGAGGATTGAGGCAGCTACAGCTGTGAAGGCTTACTCTTGCACGAATTTCGTGCATTGGGCCTCTAGTTCAGTAATAAAAGGAAATGAAGTACTGATAACATGGTACATCATGAATGAACCTTAAAAACATTATGCTAAGTGAAAGAAGAGATCACAAAAGGCCACATATTATATGATTCCATTTATATGAAATATCCAGAAAAGGAAAATCTATTGATATAGAAAATTAATCAGTGGGTGTCAGGGGCACAAGAGATCTCTTTGGGTAATAGAAATGTTCTAAAACTAGGTTGTGGTGATAGTTGAGACTTAGGTGACTGAGCAAACACCACTATAAACAGGTTATTTCCCCCATCTCTCTGTGTTTGGGCCTCAGGAATAGACTAAACCCTGACATAGGGTTCAACAGAACCATGTAATGAGCCTACAGTTAAGTATGGTGTGAGAAAGAGACTTGTGGTCTCAGAAGTGGCTCATGCTCACCCACCCATCAACCTAAATCTCAGAGAGGAAAGAACATGTAACTGTCAGAAACATGATAGAACAGTCAGTGAAATCAAATGTCTAAATCCTCCAATGTGCTTCTGTTCCTCGGAGATAGCATAATAATACAAGAAGAATTAAGAGTCATACAGTGGCTAACATTTAACAAGCCTATCCTATGTCCTGAGCACGATGTTAAGCTTTTTATATGCATAAATTCATTTGGTTATCACCACCACTTGATGAAATTGTGTCATTGCAAGAGATTTCTATAAAGTCCTGACAGGATGCAGATAGCACATTCAAATGAGGCAATTGAGGAGAGCTTAATAAAGGACCATTTACAAAGGTATAGGCAGTGTTCCAGGAGTCAGCAAGCACAAGGCTAGCAAGAACAGGGAATCATCACTCTCCCCCGGGTCTGAAAAAACTTGCCAAGGGAGGCATGGGTACCTGTACCTGAAGGTAGTAACTGTGGCTAGGAAAGGGGACAAAAAACAATTCACAGTGACTCAGAAAGAAAGGAGCTGCGGGAATAAACTCCCCAACCTCATTCTCTTCCCTTTCTCCAATTTCCTACTGACAAATCCCATTGGATCAGTGATTCTCAACCTTCCTAATGCCGCGACCCTTTAATACAGTTCCTCATGTTGTGGTGACCCCCAACCATAAAATTATTTTTGTTGCTACTTTTTTTTTTAATATATTCTCTTGATTTTTTACAGAGAGGAAGGGAGAGAGATAGAGTCAGAAACATCAATGAGAGAGAAACATCGATCAACCGCCTCCTGCACATCCCCCACCGGGGATGTGCCCTTAACCCAGGTACATGCCCTTGACCGGAATCAAACCCGGGACCTTTCAGTCCGCAGGCCGACGCTCTATCCATTGAGCCAAACCGGTTTCGGCTTTGTTGCTACTTTATAACTGTAATTTTGCTACTGTTATGAATAGTAATGTAAACATCTGATATGCAGGATGTATTTTCATTGTTACAAACTGAACATAATTGAAGCATAGTGATTAATCACAAGAACAATATGTAATTATATATGTGTTTTCCAATGGTCTTAAGCGACCCCTGTGAAAGGGTCGTTCGACCCCCAAAGGGGTCGCGACTCACAGGTTGAGAACCACTACATTAGATGAACCCATGTGGACACCACAGGACAAGGAAGCCCATAGTTGCAGCACAAATAAGTCAACCTCTAGAGCACAAAGAAAGATCAAGAAAGTGGAGAATAAATCTGGAGGGACAAATGTAAAATATCCAGTGTAGTACTATTATCATCTGCTCCTGACAGATAAGGAAACTGATATGTGTAACAGTTAAGGAACATGTCCAAGGATATACAGCTAGAAGGCCAGGGGTGGACTTGGAATACAGGTTCTGCTGGCCCTTATCCGTGACCAATAGGTTGCAAATGTTTTCCCAACCCCAATCACTAGAAATGATCAATAAAACCTGAGAAGGATGGCCTGGCCATTGTTTTTCAGTGACTGCATTGACCTTTTAACCGAGAGGTTGCTGGTTCAATTCCTGGTCAGGGCACATGCCCAGGTTGCAGGCTCAATCCCCAGTGGGGGGTGTGCAGGAGGCAGCTGATCATTGATTCTCTCTCATCATCAATCTCTTTCTCTCTTTCTCTCTCTCTCTCTCTCTTTCTCTCTCTCGACCCCCTTCCCCTCTGACACTAATAGAAATATATATTTTTAAAAATAAAAAACCTGGGAAGGATGATCAGCACTCCCCAGCTTCCAGAATTGCGGAAAAGAAAACAACTGCGCCCTAGCACACAATGATAATCCATAACCAAGATGAGATCAAGTGACCCTGTACCCCCACATGCACCCATACCCAGATTTTTAAATCATGTTCCCAGGACCTCCATCCACAGAACAAAACGCTGCCCAGGTATGGGTATCAGCTCTTTGGCTAGGTCACTAAACATGGCTCAAACACATATCTCCAAGCAGAGGTTTTCAGAGGAAAATATTTTAGACTCTTTCATGTGGGCACTAATTTTCTATCACTCATAGTCCTACGACACCCCTGAACTACCAGGGAAGCAAAGTTCGTGCAATTCCTGCTTGTCCTTCAGCCTTGTAAAGCACTAGGTGGGGAGATGCTTCAATATGTACAGTAAAAACCTCTCCAACCACTAAAGAAAAACAATAAAAGTGCCTCTCCTCACTCTGGTTTGCAGTGATTTTCAGAATTGGTATGCAATAGAAAGGGCTGTGGGGTCCCTGAGTCCCCAGGTAGACCTGGTTATGAGGGGACTCCTTCATTTGACCTCACATATGGGACTGCACCTGCAGGGTCCCAGGGCTACCCTAAGAAGACCCTGATCTCAGAGACAAATGCCACCCAGGAGTCACCTGGCAGGTGAGTTCCACCCCTTTAGGACCCAGCGGCCCACAGAAGAAGCAGGAAGAGATGGTCCTCTTGGAAGTGGCTGAGCTGATAGCTGAATGCTGAGACTGATGTGGAAGGACAAGCCTATCCGCTACCCAAGTATTTGTTATCAAACAGCTCCTACGGAGCACTGCACTGCGGCGAGCACATCAATACAAAGGTGGCAGCAGCCTTTCAGAAAGTAGACACCAGGCCTGCCATTAGCCAAGCTCTAGGAGGCTCCGCGCCCACCTATTTCATCCTTGACTTCCAGCTTTATTGTTCTGTGATGGGAGGGAGGCACCACCTCATCTGCCTGCTCTGCCATGCACTGTGATGGTCTCTGCCCCCCGCAGGTCGTAGAACCAAGCCAGCTTTATGAT
>NW_006289713.1:7911730-7941244 GCF_000327345.1 Myotis davidii
TGTTTCTCTACTGTGGATCTTCTGTCCCAAATAAATCAACATTACTATTTCTCCTTTTTCTCCTCAGTCTCAGCAGGCTGCCACTCAGGCCATTTCTTTCAGATAATGAGCCAGGCATGCTCTCGAGCTGCGCCTGTGTGGTGCACAGGCCAGGATGGAGACAAGACTGCATGGTCCAAACCAGAGGTTTTCTGAGCCCCTGTGCAGATTTCCCTCCAGCAAAGCCATCACAGCCATTTCTCGTCTGCATGATGGATGAGAAGGACTTTGGGACAGGGCAGGGCAGTGAGGGTGGAAAGAGCAGGTGCAAAGGCTTCATCCTAAGTGGGCTCTCTGGTCAGCCCATGAAACATACTCCATCTTTATGTCAGCAGGGCTTCCAATACCATTTCCACTCCAGACATCCAAGAAAGGGCTCTAGAAACCACTAAACTGAATAGTTTCCAATGCAGAGACTTAAACACACACACACACACACACACACACACACACACACACACACACACGAAAACACACCTCCTACATAGAATCCTAATACATAAAAGAGGTAAGTGTATCATTGCACTGGCTGATGCTAAGAAGAGGGCTCAGGACCCTCTCCACTTTCTCTCCCCATCAACTCCACAGACTACCCTAGTGTCTCTGTAGAAACCAGTTTCAGCAGATATAGTCTGAAAACCATATCAGCCCTTTCACCAGGAGGAAATCCACTGATCACTTATTCAACACAGGATGTGGGATTTGAGCATTTTCTTGTGTCTTTTGTCAGACATCAGGGTTAGCCTTTATCTCTGATTTACTGTAGTAGCCCAGGAGACATGACAACTAAATGGAATGTGGGATCCTGGGGCAGAAAAGGAACATTAGCTAAAAACCAAGGTAATCTGAATTAAGTGTGGACTTTCGTTAATAAGAATGTATCGCCCTGGCTGGTTTTGCTCAGGGGTTAGAGTGTAGGCCCTAGGACCCAAGGGTCGTGGGTTTGATTCTGAGTCAAGGGCATACCTCGGTTGCAGGTTTCCCAGCCCCATTAAGGGCGCATAAAGGAGGCAACCAATCAATGTGTCTCTCTCACGTTGATGTTTCTCTTTTCCCTTCCTTCCTCCCTTCCACTCTCTCTAGAAATCAATGGAAAAAATATCCTCAGGTGAGAGTTAAAAAATAGTAGTAAGAAGAATGTATCAATATTGGTTTATTAATTGTGACAAATGTAAAATATTATTAATAGGGGAAACTGGGTGCAGCGTATATGGGAATTCTCTGTACCATCTTTGCCTTTTTTCTCAAATCTAAAATTGTTCTAAAAATAAAAAATAAAAATTTAAAGTGCAGTTCTATTTAATCAGAAACTCTGGCCCATGGTACCCTGTAAACATATTCAACACATTCAGGTACATCCAAGAAGCCCTAAAGCACTGGTTCTTAACCCTGGGCTGCTCATCAGAATCACTTAGAAAACTAAAAAACAAAACAACAATACCTGGACCCTACCCCCAGAAATTGAGCATGAAGACAGCTCAGACATGAGACCTTTTGAAAGGTCCCCTGGTGATTCTTTTATGCAGCCCCAGTTGAAATTCACTGCTTTAGGACATATTGGATTCCTTCCTTCTTTCTTTTTTACTTCTACATCCAGTATTACCTTCTTTTTGCTTAAAACATTTAATCATATCACTGCTCACTTGGAAAAAAAGGAACTGACATGGGCCTGCAGAATTCAGGGACCACTCCTGAGCAATCATATTACCGCCCTTGGCCACCAGTGCCCAGCCACCTCCCAACTGTAACTTTGTGTACCCCTTCTACTGCCCAGCTCTGCAGGCCCCCAGCCCAGCAAGTTCCACTTCCTTCACAGCATCACATGTAAAAATCTGCTTTCTGGGCCCAATGTTACTGCCTCTCCTGCTTGGCAAACTCTTCCTCATCCTTTGAAACCTAGATCAAATGTCACCCCCTTCTCTGAAGCCTTCCCAGATGTCACCCTAGAACTTAGTCGCTCTCCCCTTTTGTCTCCCCACCATGCTTTTCTGAAACCTGTCTTATCACCTTCATCATTGGATTGCAATTATTTGTCTGGGTGTCTCTGCCCCATCACTGGAAAGTAATCTGGCACTGTTTGTCACTCATACACCTGTCCTCTCTGCACAGTGTTGAGCTCAGTGAGTGAGTAAATGCATTAATTAACAAACTTGTTCTGGAGACCTTATCCTTGTGTTAGGGGAAATAAAATCCATCAGCTAAGAGATCCCTCTCTGTATCAGATGGCCCATCTATGTTTGTTCGTTTGCTCTGCAAGCAACATTCAGAACATTCCCTTAATCTATTTGTTAAGAACTACATTCCCCAACTTAATGAACAGGCTCTCATGTACATAAGCCAGTCAGGATGTCAATGATGCTGCTGGGAATATGGAAAGCAAGCAGACATCCGGACTCATGAACCAGCCTGGAAGCGGCAAACACCTTGCAAGAAAGAGAGCAGGTGGCGGCATGGCCAGGATACCAGTGCACTGAACACCCAAGAGCATTTTCCCTGTCCTGCCCTCAGCTCATCCCCATAACCACCTGTAAAACACACAGGGAAGCTATTTTAAACTTTCTTTTTTATGGGAGTGACTTAAGGTTCAAAAAAGTTGCAACTGGAGCCAGTAACAGGGGCAAAGCCAAAGCAGCCACTACAATGGAGAAATTGCAACAACTTCATTTACATTTATAAAATCTTCATGAGAACCATACACTCAGTTCCACATGTCCTTGTGCTGCATTTTTAAAGAGTAGCAAGTCAGTACTCCAAGCTCTTCAGCGGAGGAGTAAGGACTGGAATACAATCTTCTTATCACAGGCAGAAAGATCCTACGTGGTATAAAAAAGACCTAGGGCTATAAACCATTTGAGAATCAGGTAAGAGTTATAGACTCTCTTGTCAAGAAATAATACAGTGCTCAAGATTTTACATAAAAGCCAGAGTCTAAAAAGGTCCCTGAAACGTGCAGGAGCTATCCAGTGGTCCTTGGGTGCTAGAAGATCCTAGGGTCCTTCCAAATCATGACATTCCCTAATTTATGTTCTTTTAAAACAAAAGTGCTTAGTACAGGCTGCAACATAGTAGCTGCTCAATAAATGAAAGCCATTAATTATAATGGTGTGAAAATAAATGTGAAATGAAACTCAAATGCAGGAGAGAGAAATTCAGGCGAAACTATCTTAAATAAAACAGGGTTTATTGGGAGTCTCAAGCTTTAGGCACAGCTAGATCCACGTACTCAGATGAATTCATCTAGAATCTGGATCTCCTTGGTTCCTCTTTTTGGAACTTGGTTTGATTCTTTGCCTGGCTCTCTCCTTATTGGGGTGGCATGGCCAGAAGCTGTTCCAAATTCACATCCTATTCTTTCAGTAACTGCAGCAGCAGAACCAAGCGTCTTTCCCAATAGTTTCAGCAACAGTTTAGGATGGATACTTCAAGTTACGTGCCAATCTTTGAACAAATCTCTAAGCCTGAGTGACAGCATAGACTAGTGGGCCTGACTTCAGTGTCAAGCCCACAATGAGATCTAGAAGTTGTGAGACTAACTACCCAGACCACAGGCATTGAGAGTGAAGGAGTGGTTCCCCAGTAAAATTCAGCATGCTATTACCAGAGGAAATGGGAACATGATCCTGAATGGACAAACTCACTCTATATCCACTACAATACAAATAAACAGCAATTATAACTAGTGGGCTATTGCTCTTTGGAATGGACCCAGCAGGTTGATGTTTATTCAGCACTAGTCTTGATTATTTTTTACCTGTAAATGGTGGTCCAAGGCAAAATGGAATGGAGTAGTTCGTAGGCATGGGAAGATTATTGACTCCCTCATCCTAATTAACAGCCCTGCTTGCTTATTTTTACTCAGAAAGCAGCTCCAGTAATAGAACCCCTCCCACCTCTGGCAGTCCTATCTCTGCCAGTCAACAGCCACTGTTAAAGGAGAAAAGAAAAATCTCCTATCATGTTGGCGGGCCTCCTGCTGAGGTGTATTTTTGTTCCTTTACCTAACCTGAAGGTTATCTTCATTTTCTTCCCTATTGAGTGGTTTGATGACTGTCTGCTTTAATCATTATAAACATTTAGAAATTTGCCGAGGGAAAACTACAATCCTTACAGATTAGGGATACCTGAAGTGCTTTTTCTATTAATGACCTCAGCCCTGAAAAGGAATCTGTGTACCAATGATAGATTGTCACTCTCAGGCCTTGGGAACAGAAACTCGCCTCTCTGGCCCCTTGTTCTCCATCAGCAGCTGTCCCCAAAATATCATTGGTCTGGATTAGATGAAATAAAGTGCTTTCAAGTCCACTTCTTTCTAGCCCACTCTGGCCATGGCATAGCTCAGGTAAGCTCCTGGCATAACTTGAACAGCCACCTTAGGAGTCTAAGAAGAAATTACCTACCTGTAGCCTTTAACTTGTGGTTGTCTAATTTTGTCTGAGAAGAATTCTTTTTAAAATAGCGACCTCTGGACGAGAGAAAGAATGCTTAGTGTGATGAGAATAAAAAGGTAGGAAAATTAAGAGCAAGTAAGAGAGTACAGGGATGATCTTAATACTAAAATCCACTTGCCCTCTGCTCAAAAGCTTTCTCTGGCTTCCTATTGTCTTTACCTTCATGAGTGTGCCTTCCAGGTTCTGTATGATCTGGCCTGTACTTACATTCCCAGTCTCAATTCTCTGCTTTATCCTTTCACTTTGCTCCAACAAGCCTTTTTTTCCTTTTCTTTTTCTTTTTTTAATAATTTTTTTATTTTTCATTTATAATTGACATATCATATAAGTTTCAAGTGTACAACATAGTGATTAGGCATTTATATAACTTATGAAGTGATCCCTAGGTTCACTGCAACAATATTTACAATAGCCAAGATATGGAAGCACCCAAGTGTCCATCGGTAGACAAATGAATAAAGAAAATGTGGTGCATACATACAACCGTATATTATTCAGCCATGAAAAAGAATAAAATCTTGCAATTTGTGACAACATGGATGGACCTAGAGGGTATCCAACATGTTTTAAAGAATGGATCTTGCTCTCATGCCAGAAAGCTTACAAGCTTTCTCTTTCTAGTGTGTTTTTCTGCTTGGTTACTACATTAGTTTCCTTTCACCTCATTAAAAAATTACTATAAACTTGGTGGCTTAAGACAACACAAATGTATTTTCTTATACCGATTCAACTAGAGTCCAGAAGCCCAAATTGGTTTTCCTGAGCTGAAACAAAGGTGTCAACAGGGCCATGCTCCCTCCAGAGGCTCTAAGGGAGAATCCGTTTTCTTGCCTTTTCCAGCTTCTAGAGCTACATTCCTTTCCTTCCTGGGCTCCTGCTCCCTTCTTCCAGCTTCAAAGCAACATAGCAGTTTTGCTTCATTGCTCACATAGCCTTCTTCTTCTACCTCAAATCTCCCTGTGCCTCCTTTCTATGAGGACACTGGTGGTTGCATTTAGGGTCCACCTGGATCATCTCCCCTTCTCAAATTCCTAGCTTAATCACATCTGCAAACTCCCTTTGCCATATAAGTAATATCCTCAGGTTCCAGGAGATTAGGAACTGGATATCTTACTGGGTGCTCATTATTAGCCTACCCCAACCATTTTCTACACATCTAGGAGTCACCTTGGATATGAGTTGTTTAGTTCAAAGTTACATGCCCTCACCATCCCCTCTTCCCTGCAGATTGAGCACACTACAGTATGCGGCACTGTCACTGGTCTGATCCCTGACTAAACTCATCTCTGTGAAGGCAGGGAGCAGATCTAATGCATGGAAAGATATGACATTTACGGAAGGCCATGTAAAATAAAAAGTGTGTTGGGGTTAGGGCGGTGAGGGGGAATGAAGCTACAGAATTACAGGTACAACATGGGCACTGTTTAAACAGCACCTGTATCTGAAAGATGCAACCCAACCCCTCTCTGTGGTTACCTGTAAAGATAAGAGTAGGGTTGGTAAGGCAAGCATGAAGGGAGATTTCTACTCCATTCCTGTGTTGTTTGTGCTTTTATCATGAGAATGTGTTCATAAATTACTTGAGAATTTGAATGGTGGCATATTTGAGATTCTGTAGCATTTTCCAGATTTTCATTTGGACAAACAGTGGTTTTATGTGGGTGTGCAGTGCCCAGTAGGCCCCAGGCTAGTATTAATGCATGATTATTCAAAGTCTTCTGCCAAAAGCCAAAAATGATACACCAAGATTCCAAGTCCTACCAGTCACTTTCTTCTAAAAGGACATGCTGATAAAACCCAATCTCTACCTAGTGAGGAAGCCAGGAGCCCAACTACTAGGATTGAAGGAGACCACACGGATTTAGGATGACAGGCTCATGCATCCCTGCCAGAGCAGGGAATTAAATCCATAGCCATCACAGGCAATGGTAGATGTTACCAACAAGCCAGCAGCCAGCAGATGTCAGCAAGATGGAGTCAGGCCAATTGCACTTATTAAAATACTAGAGGCCCAGTGCATGAAAAGTTGTGCTCTTGCGGGGGGGAGGCGGATGGGTGCCTCAGCCGGGCCTGCCCCCTCTCACAGTTCAGGAGCCCTCAGGGGATATCCTACTGATGGTTTAGGCCCGCTCCCCGGCTCCCTCTGCAGGAGGCTACTGGGCCAACAGGGGAAGGCACCACCCCCATCACCCCGCTGCTGCTGCCACTGCTGGCCACCGTGGGTGCCTGCCCTCGGCCCCCACAGCCATTGTGGCTTTGTCTGGAAGAATGTCCTGAAGACGTCCGGTCTATCTGGTCTAATTAGCATATTACCCTTTTATTAGTATACATTACTGTAGAAACACTGATTCAACTCAGCCAACATTTGCCTTTAGCACACAGTTCAAAAAAGCAAGAGGAAGACCAGAGAAACCCACTTGTGGGCACAAGAAACATCTGTGAGCAGTCATCAGAAAAGAAAGCTAGGATAATAAAGTATCACTAACAAGAAATTTCTGATGAACAAGTTAAGGGCAAAAGACAGGCATGAAGAAAACATATGCCATACATACAACAAAAGAATATTATTTAAACACATGCATTAAAATTTTCTCTCAAATTAAAAAGAAAAAGACAACCCAATAGAAAAATGAACACAAAATATGAAAAATAATTCACAGAAAAGGGAATTTAAATGACTTATAAGCACATGAACAAATGCCCACATTCACTATATCATCAGGAAAATGCATATGTTGCTCCTACATTCTATTTGTAGGAGAGCAAATTGTTAAAGTAGTTTGCAAAAATTTGGGTGTACCTAAGAACTTCAAAATGCATATCCTTCCACCTTGCTGAGTATCAGCCCTCGAGGAAAACTCACATACCTGTGAAAAGAAGTAGGAAATGGATTTTCATTGCAACATTGTCTGTTACCATGAAAATCTAGAAATAACCTAAAGGTATAATGACAGATAAATTGTTAAGTAGATTAGAAAACATCCATACCAAGAAATACTATGGAACAGCTTAAATGAATGAGATACATCTTTATATACTGACATAAAAGACCTCTAATATATTCATAAATTTTATAAAGGATATTGAGGAATTATATTTACAAATTATTTCTAGATAGTTATATTTAAGTATAATCCAAAATGCTATGCCAAGATTAGTTCTCTCTAAGCTGTTTCCCCTAATATAATTGATGCAAATGTGATTTTAAAAGAGCACATAGGAAAAGAAATGAGAAGTATTGGCTGATCATATAAGCTTAAAATCAATATATAGTTATCACAGTAACTAAAAAATGTTAAAGTCACATTAACAAAATAGGTCAGTGAAAATTTTTAAGGACTTTGGCTGGTGACTTTGGAGAATATCCCAATTTACAAATCTCTCTTCCTTACATATCACACCACATTTTGGAAGTTCATTTATTCTATTTTTCTATCAACTACTGAGAGAACAGTATAATAAAATATCCCAGTATGATTCTGGATTTTTTCATTTATCACTTTAGTTATGTCATCATTTGCTTCATGTATAAGGAAGCTTTTTTAATAAGTGCAGACATGTTTAAGTCTGTTGACTCTTCCTGACAAACTGACAATTTAATTCATATGAAATATCCGTATCTCTGATAACACTTCTCTGTCTTGACGTCTACTTTGTCTAATATTTATATAGCCACATCTGCTTTCTTAAGCTTCCTGCTAACCTGGTAAATCTCCTTCCATCCTTTTGTCTTCAATCTGTGTCTTTATATTTGCACACTGCTCCTCTCATGAATGGTGCACAGTTAAGTCTTACTATTTTTTTCTAATCTGACAACTCTGCCTTAAAAATGAAGTGTTTTGTTCATTTGTATTTAATGTAGTTATTGATAAAGTTAGTTTAAGTCCACTATCTATTTCCATCTATTCCATCTGCTCCTTTGTTCCTTCTTCCTTACATTAATTTGGGTAATTTGAGTATTTTTTTACTATTGCAATTTCTCTCCTTTGACTTTTGAGCTATATCACCTTTTGTTATATTTTTATAATTTCTCTAGATTATCACTGTCAAATAGAAATATAATGTTATATTACAGAATACCTCCATTTTTTAATTGTCACATTAACAAAATTAAACAGGTGAAATAAGTTTAATATATTTTATTTACCCCAACATACCCAGAATATTATCACTACAACATGTATAATTATAAAAAGCATTAATGAGATATTTTACATCCTAAAATTACTTCATAATATCTTTGATGTGAATTTTATACCTACAGTATACCATGTCACAACAATTAAAGCCAAGGTAGTTCTACAAGAACAATAAAATGGTGTTTCATAGAAGAATATGTACACCACTGCAATTTTACATTTAAATTTTAATTACAATTACTAAATTATAATTACTAAAATTTTAATTACAAGTACTAAATTGTAATTACTAAAATTACAATTTCATTTCCTTGGCTTCACTAGCCACATTTGAAGTGCTTAGCAGCCACATGTGGTCAGTGGCTACTATATTGAAAAGAGTAGATCTAGAATTTATAATATGTATATTTAACTTATCATAGTCTAGCCTAAAATAATACTATGGTACTTCACTAACAGTGGAGTAGTCCTAGAAGCAGAGGTTTGAGTCAGAGACAGATTTGAAGATTTTACGCTGCTGGCTTTGAAGAAGTGGGGAAGGAAGGGGTCATGATCCAAGGAATGCTGCCAGCCCCAGAACCTGGTAAAGGCAAGGATAGAGATTCTTCCCTAGAGCCTCCAGAAGCAATGCAGCCCCACAGACACCTTGATTTTTGCTCACGGGGACTGGTTTTGAACATCTGACCTCAGAAATATCCTATACAATAAAAGGCTAATATATAAATTGACCAGAATGACTGGTCAGTTGCTATGATGCGCACTGACCACCAGGGGGAAGATGCTCAGTGCAGGAGCTTCCCCCTGATGGTCACAGTGTGCTCTGTGGGAGCACTGCTCAGCTAGAAGCCAGGCTCAAGGCTGGAGAGTGCAGCGAGAGTGGCAGGAGCCTCTCCTGCCTCCACAGCAGCATTAAAGATGTCTGACTGATGGACTTAGGCCCACTCCCTGTGGGCCTAAGCCCATAGTCAGACTTCCCCCGAGGGCTCCTGGACTGCGAGAGGACATAGGCCAAGCTGGGGGACACCCCCCCACTCACGCGAGTGCACAAATTTCACGCACCTGGCCCCTAGTAAGATAATAAATTTATGTTGTTTTAAGCCAAAAAAACAATGGAGTACTCCAATAACACAATTGCATTTACCCCTTCCCATCTCTGCTAAATTCACATTCTTTTCCTTTCAACTACTAGTATATTATAGATCTCACAACACATGGCTATAATTTTTGCCTTAAAAAGCCAATAGTCTATTCAAGCTTCATTATATATTTAGCTTCAATAACTTTCCTTACCATAGTGTAGACCAGCCGTGGGCAAACTACGGCCCGCAGGCCAGATCCAGCCCGTTTGGCTGTTCTATCCGGCCCGCGGAGCCGAAAGAGCGGAGGGTTCTCTTGCTCTCCCCTCTGCTCCTTCACCAGCAGCAGTGTTAACATGTATTAGTTCACACAAACACTCCATCCATGCTTTTGTTCCGGCCCTCCGGTCCAGTTTAAGAACCCATTGTGGCCCTCGAGTCAAAAAGTTCGCCCACCCCTGGTGTAGACCTACTGGTAACAAATTTGTCCAGCTTTCCATCACTTTTGCCTTTATTTTTAAGTATATTTATTTGGGATATGGAATTCCATTTGAGAGTTTTTATTTCAGCCCTTTAAAGATGCCATTCCATTGTCTTCTGGTCCTCACTAACTCAGTTTCAATTCTTATATTTTCCCTTGTATCTAATGTATATGTATGTTTCCTTTGTCTGATTTTAATATTTTAAATTTCATCTTTGTCAGTTTTACTGTAATGTCTTAGAAGGGTTTTTGTTGTTGTTGTTCATTTGTTTGTTTTATCCTACATGAGGTTCTCTGAGCTTTTCTTGTAGCAATAGGTTGCTGTGTTTGATCCAAATTTGAAAAATTTAGCCAATATTTTTTCACATATTTATCTGTCTCTCTTTTCTGACTAACACTTTTTAAAAAATGTACATTTCACCATCTGATACTGCCTCACAGGTCACTTCAGCTTAATTAAACTTGTTAAATTTTCAATTTTTTTTTTTTTGCAATTCTTTCATTGCTCAGTTCTCATGAAGTCTACCAAATTGCATTTTTTTCAATTCTAGAATTTCCATCTGATTCCTTTTTTGTAGGTCCCAAAATCCATTCTAAAATTCCCTATAGATTTTTAAACATTTGTCCAATATTGTTGTTTTAAAATTCTTACGTGAAAATTTTAGTATCTGAGTTGCCCCTGGGCAATTTACTCACATTTTCCTGTTTTTTGCAAGTCTTCTAAGTTTTTATTTGAGGGGGAGGTAATCTTTATTGTTAAGAGTATTACAGATGTCCCCTGCTTTCCCCCATATTTTTCCCCTCCACCCAGTTCCTGCCTTTACCCAGATCTATGTTACATAGGTAATGTATATCTCCCATACAAATAAAAGGGTAATATGCTAATTAGACCAGGAGGCAAGCAGGCCAGTGCGGGGTCAGTTGAGGGCAATCAGGTTGGCAAGGGGGGCCAGTTGGGGGCAAGAAGGCCAGGGGGGCAGTTGGGAGAGAGCAGGCTGGCAGGCAGAGATGGCAGTTAGGAGAAATCAGGCCAGGAGGGGAGGGTAGTTGGTTATGAGCAGGCTGGCAGTGGGGGGCCAGTTGAGGGCAATCAGGCCAGCAGGGGGGCATGGCTGGGGGTGATCAGGCCAGAAGGGCGGCGATCAGACAGGCAGGTGGGTGAATGGTTAGGAGCCAACGGTTTCAGATTGTGAGATCCATCAACAGGGATTGGGCCTAAACTGGCAGTTGGACATCCCCCAAGGGGTCCCAGATTAGAGAGGGTACAGGCCGGGCTGAGGAACGCCCTCTCCCCCCCCCCACCCCCGCACAAATTTCGTGCACCGGGCCACTAGTATACATATAAGATCTTTGGTTAATCTCTTCCCAGCTCCCCTCCCCCCTTCCCTCTGAGATTCATCAGTCTGTTCTATGTTTCCATGCCTCTGATTCGATTTTATTCATCAGTTTATTTTGTTCATTAGATTTCTTATTCATTTATTTTTAGTTTCAATTGTGGATAGATATGTATTGCTATTTTAATTGTTCATATTTTTGTTGTTATTGTTGTTGTTCTTCTCCTCCTCCTCTTCCTCCTCCTGTTCCTCCTCCTTTTCCTCCTCTTCCTGCTCCTCCTTACTCTCTTTTTTCTTAATTTTCGTCCTTCTCTTCTTTCTCTTCTTCCTCTTCTGAAAGAATACCCTTCAACATTTCATGTAGTAATGTTTTGGTGATGATGAATTCCTTTAGCTATTTCTTGTCTGTGAAACTCTTTATCTGACCTTTAATTCTAAATGATAGCTTTGCTAGGTAGAATAATCTTGGTTGTAGATCCTTGCTATTCATCACCTTGCTGCTTTTAATATTCTATCTTTGTATTTAACCCTTGGCATTTTAATTATGATGTATCTTGTTGTGGGCTTCTTTGCATTACTCTTATTTGGGACTCCCTGTGCTTCTTAAACTTGTAAGTCTATTTCTGTCACCATGTAAGGGAACTTTTCTGTCAAACCTATTTCTTCAAATAGGTTTTCAGTATCTTACTCTCTGTCTTCTCCTTCTGGCACCCTCATACTGTGAATGTTGGTATGCTTGAAGTTGTTCCAGAGGTATCTTACATTATCTTCATATTTTGGATTTATTTTCTTTTTGCTCTTCTGATTGGGTGTTTTTTGCTTCCTCATATTCCAAATCCTTGATTTGATTCTCAGAATCCTCTACTCTACTGTTGAATCCCTATAAATTATTCTTTATTTCAGTTAGTGTATATTTAATTTCTGACTGGTCCTTTCTCATACCTTTGAAATTCTCACTAAGATCCTTGAAATTCTAAGTCCCCTGAAGCTCTCATGAAGATCCTTGAGCAATCTTATAACCATACTTTTGAACTCTGTATCCAGTAGTTTGCTTGCTTCTATTTCTTTCATTGTGCAATGTTTCTTTGCCCCACATTTTGCTGCTTTCCTGTGTTTGTTTCTATGTATTTGGTAGAGCTGCTGTGTCTTCTGGAATTGGTAGAGTGGCCTCATGTAGCAGATGTCCTGTAGGGCCCAGTGGCTCAGCCTCCCCAGTCACCTGAGCTTGGACCTCTAGGTAAACCCCTTTGTGGGCTGTGTGCACAGTCTTGTTGTAGTTGAGCCTTGATTGCTGCTGGTCTCACTGGGAGGAATTGAGCTCCAGGCAAATTGGCTGTGAGGACTAGCTGTGACTACAGTGGAATAACAGCTGTGCAGGAGACGCCCCTATGGCACAGGAGTTGCTACAGTGGTACTTTGGTGCTCACTGAAGCTGTCCCTTGAGTGTGTCACTAGTTGAATGTGTAGAGTTGTAATCTGGTATGGTCTGAGGCTGTCCACTAGGTGCACTGGCTCTGGGGCCTCCCAGGGCTTACAAAGTCAGCCACTGCCTGGGACCACCTGGCAGGAGCTACAGAGAGATCTGCAGATGGTTGCTACTTGTATTGGGCATGGAAGTGAAGCAAGGCAGGCTGGTGCTAGCACCAGGTCTTGGGCCTCTTATTGATAGATATGGGTTGTGCTGATATTAGTTGCTGCTTGTTTAATATATTTTAGGAAAGTCTGATGACTGAACCAGGACAGGCAATTCATATGGAAAAGCTTCTGCAAACAGCTTGGGTGAGGCTGCAAATTGGATGGACCAGGTTCTCAGGGAATCAGGATGGAGTGAACAGTGTGAGTCAAGCTGATGGAAACTCAGATATGGCTGCCAGTCAGCTCTGAAATAGGGGAGGTCCCAGCACAGGAATAATGACCCCCTGTAAGCACCCCCATCTGGGAGAAAGTTGCTCGCGAGTTCCTGCCCCAATGCCAGACAATCCAGTTCCTCCCCAAATGTCCAAGGTTCCTTTCAAGCCACCGGCCCAGGGTTATAGCCTAGAGGGAGTGAGACCCTGTAAGTCCATGCACTAGCCCTTTAAAAGGAATTGCCTCCATGCAGCAGCCACATGTCACTCAGCCACAATCCCCACTTGTTTTTACAGCCAAAAATTACAGGGACTTCTCTTGCCAGCACAGGAACCCTGTGCTAAGAAGTCTGGTATGGGGCTGGGACCCCTTGCTCCTCATGGGAGGATCCAAAGCCACAATATCTTTCCTGACTAAAAAAAAAAACACACGTGACACGCGGGTGTCAGACTAGCCCATTCCGCACCTCCACCCCTCCTACCAGTCTCCATGTGCTTTCTTCTTTACTTCTCTAGCTGTAGGGCTTACATTCGGCCAGTTTTCAGGTGGTTCTGAATGATGGTTGTTCTGTAGTTTAGTTGTAATTTTGATGTGGCTGTGGAAGGCAGTGAGTACTGGCATTTACCTATGCCACCATCTTGGTTCTCCCCTAAATTTTCATTACATGTTTAAACACTGTGTCTAGAAATGGCTCCTCCCTCTGAAGTTAAGTCCGTTTAGATTTCTTTGTGACCACAGCTCTTGAATGGCTTTGAAGAAAAGTATGATTTTGTTGTCGTAATTTTCCTAATGATTTTAAGGTTGTGTTGATAGGGGTGAGGATCTTTTACATCTTCCTATATCCTAGCTGGAGGTGTAACACCTCATTTAGGTTTTGCTACATAATAAACATTTCTAAAAACTAGTGGATTGAAACAACAATCATATGTTTACTCACATGTCTATGGGGTGGCAATTTGATCTGAATTCAACTGGATGGCTTTTCTGGTTTCATACATTTGTAGCCAACTATTGGTCAGCTTGGTGGACTCACTTGTTGGCTGTCAATCAGCTGATACAATGTGGGCAACAGAGTCACCACTATGTCATCCTCCAGCAGGCAAGCTCAAGTTTGTTCCCATGGCAGGTAGGCAGCAAAACTAGCCAGAACATAAAGGTTTGTTGAGGCCTATGCTAAAAACCGGCACACTGTCACATCTTCCAATTCTACTGGCCAAACAAGTCACAAGTCCAGCTCAGATTCAAGAGACAGGAATATAAACTTTATTTCTTGATACAAGGAGCTACAAAGTCAAAAGGAATGACATACATCATGGAAGTGATGACAATTGCAGCTTTTAAAAAATTTTTATTTTTGCCGTATACAAAAAGTACAATGGTTTGTTCTTTTTGAAATTGTTTTTTTCATTTTTAATTAAGCATTCAAATTACCTTTTCCAAAAGAACAAGAAAATCTACTTTTTTAATGTTTGCCAGAAAACATTAATGAATCATGGACTGCAGTCAAACCAAATTGAGAATGTTCAATCCAGGAAAACCAACAGTATAGGGCAAACTTACAATCACTTCAGGGAGGCAGAGGCAGGTTTTGTTCTACTCTAACCCAATTAGTCTGCACTTGAAGCACTGTTTTTGTTTGGGAAGGGATATCGTAAGAATAGTACTGGTCAAACTGGGGCACTTAGGAATGAAGAAATCAGTTCAGACCTGGACTCAAAACCATACCAGACAGATGATTAAAGGAATCAGAGCTATTTTTCTTAGAGAAGGAATCTTCAATAAAGACAAACCAGTAGCTTCAAATATTTATAGATTCATTTGGTTTAATAATTATTTTTAAAATCAAAAATGAGTAATTACTTTCTTATCTAAATTATTTTTTTACAAGATATAATTCATATACCATAAAAATCACCATTTTAAAGTGTAACAATTGAGTCGTTTTTATTATATTCAAAAGATTGTACAATTATCACCACTATCTAATTACAGAGCATTTTAACTACCCCAAAAAGAAACCCCATACTCATTCCTCATCGTCCTCATCACAGCCTCTGGAAACCACTAATCTCTCCATAGATGTGCCTATTATGAGCATTTCTTATAAGTGGATTCATATAATACGTGGTCTTTTGTGACTGGCTTCTTTCATTCAGCATGATGTGTTCAATATTCATCCATTCTGCATCATGTATCAGTACTTCATTCCTTTTTATGACTAAATAATATTTCATTGTATAGATAGATCATATTTTTAGACCATTTGTCAGTCATTGGGTTGTTTCCACTTTTTTTCGCTATTTTGAATAATGTTGCTACAAACATTCACATATAAGTTTGGGGGGTTTTAGTGTAAGTTTTAAATTTTCTTGGGTATATGCCTAGAATTATTGAGTTATTTCAGTTTACTCTTTAAGGCAAAGCCGTTGCTAAGAGCAAAGACTTATCTACCAAAGGAAACTATGCTCACAATGGAATGAACTTCATTGGAAGATATAAGCTGCCTGCCCCTGGAGTGATAGAAAGGGAAATAAATGAGTTCCCTAATAGGATATAGAATGTTCAACTAATAAGAGGCAGGAGTATAGGGTTTAAAGGAAATATTCTGAAGCCTAACTGCTCAAGTTCAAATTTCACTTCTGCTACTTAACAGCTATGTGACCTGGGACAAACCACTTAATCTGGTATAGCTTCTTTATTCTTTTTTCTTTTTTAAAAAAATATTTTTATTGATTTTAAAGCGAGGAAGGGAGAAAGATAGAGAGATAGAAACATTGATTGGCTACTTCCTGTAGCCTCCCACTAGGGATTGAGCCCACAACCTGGGCATGTGCCCTGACTGGGAATTGAACCATGAGCTCCTGATTCATGGTCTTGATGCTCAACCTCTGAGCCACACAGGTCTGGCTGGGTTAGCT
The DNA here is from genome assembly GCF_000327345.1 of Myotis davidii. NCBI lineage: Eukaryota > Metazoa > Chordata > Mammalia > Chiroptera > Vespertilionidae > Myotis > Myotis davidii. The sequence goes on from NW_006289713.1 coordinate 7,928,014, forward strand.
TCTGAATTTCCTCCTATCTTATATAATAAAACCCTAATATGCAAATCGACTGAACAACAGAACGACCGGTGGAACAACTGGTGCTATGACACACACTGACCTCCAGGGGGGGGACACTCAATGCAGGAGCTTCCCCCGAACAGGGGCGGGGGGCGGGGTGTGCAGGGGAAAAGGAATCTCCTGCGTTGAGCGTCTGCCCCCTGAGAGGGAGTGCGCATCGTATCTACTAGCTGGTTGGATGGTCACTTAGCCTTTTACGTATATAGATAAGTGGAAGAAAATAAGCTTTCTTATCAATAATAGGCACTTATCCGGCAAAACAAATTAAGACACTTGCTAATTTTGATTAATATTCAAAGAAACAAATCAAGTTATTTATTTCACATACCCTGTAAAATATAGTTCCAAATACAGGTCAGTGATGTAAGAAAAGGGAATAAAATTGGTCAGTCCTGATTCTGACACGTAGAACTGTGTGACAAAGCCAATTACTTAACTTCTCCCTGCTTCAGTTTTTCCACCCATTAGATGGGGGAAATGGTACTTCTGCCTCAGAAGGATCATGTTATGTACTACTTTTTATAATCAGGGGCAAAAAATGTAACTGCCCATACAATAGTAAGATGCCTTTCACCTGTATGAAAAGTATGGTCACTGGTGCATGCAGCATCCCAGATTGCAAGAGGGATGCCTGACTGCCAGTTTAGGTCTGACATCCCCCAAGGGGTCCTGGATTGCAAAAGGATGCAGGCCAGGCTGAGGGAGCGCCCATGAATTTTGTGCACTGGGCCTCTATTTTAAAATAAAAGCCCCTACTTCCCTGGGATTAAATTCCATAGTAAGCAGGGTTGGGCAAAAGTATGTTTATAGTTTTCATATGGAAAATAATACAATAATCTATAATAATAAAAGTGTGATATGCTAATTAGACCGGACATCCTTCCGGACAACCTTCCAGACGAAGCTAAGGATGCAGCCACAGGATTGAGGCAGCCACCGCCACGGCTGTGAGGGAGGGATCCAGGCAGCCACCGCGGCTGCAAAGGCCTACTCTTGCACGAATTTCGTGCATCAGGCCTCTAGTTAATAAATAATAATAAACGTGTTCACACATATTCATAACTGTAAACCTGTATATATTCTGGAGTTCTGGAGTTAGCTGGACCTGGGTTTGGAAGTCACCACTTTGCCCTATTCTATTAATTGTGTTGGACCCTGGCTAGTTGCTTGTGAGTTCTTAGGCAAGCTAACTGGCCTCTCTTACCTGATTTATCTCAGTTATACATGGGACTAAAATAACTTTCTAACAGATGTCTTACTCAGAGTAGGTACACAGCAACTGTTAATCCCTTCCCTCACAAAGCACCTCTTGGGGCCATGTCCAGAGTTCATCCTTTACACATCTGATTTCTGAGAGCCAAGTCTATTTTTGACACTGCTGCAGGTCCTATACAAAGAAGGAAAAAGCTACTTCCTGTATTCACTAACTTGCAAAGTAACATAAAAATGAAAAACATTGTATTATAGTTCTTTGGAAGCAGAATTGCTGCTCAAGTAGATTGGAGCAATGCTTCTCAAATTTCACTGTGCACACAAATCACCTGGCCATCTTGATAAGTGCAGAGTGTGATGGAAGAACTGGGGAGGGAGCCCGAGACTAAATTTTAAACAAGCTCCCAGGTGATGCTGCTGCTGATGGTCCATGGACTGCATTTTGAGTATGGAGGACTTAGAGCAGCGGTTCTCAACCTGTTGGTCTCCAATCTGTGGGTTGCAACCCCTTTGGGGGTCGAACGACCCTTTCACAGGGGTCGCCTAAGACCATCGGAAAACACATACATATAATTACATATTGTTTTGTGATTAATCACTATGCTTTAATTATGTTCAATTTGTAACAATGAAAATACATACTGTGGATCAGATATTTACATTATGATTCAAAACAGTAGAAAATTTCAGTTATGAAGTAGCAATGAAAATAATTTTATGGTTGGGGGTCACCACAACATGAGGAACTGTATTAAAGGGTCACGGCGTTAGGAAGGTTGAGAACCATTGACTTAGAGTATAGTTGAGGAGATGAACCTAACCCACAGGGGCCCACCCATCCCATTCCTCTAAACCCCTGCCTTGTGAGCCTTTGCTTAAGAGGCTAAATGCCCCTGGGCACTCAGAGCCAAGATGCTTGTTTTCACAAACCTTTCTCCCTATATTAGTCAAGATTCCTTTAGATCTGTCTTCTAAGCCTGTCCTGATTTTTTGGATAGTATGGGTGACTGATCAAGAAATTAATCGGAATTCCCTGGAGGACATAAAGAAAGTGTTCAAGAGATCCATGCTTGTAGGCTGTGCTCCTAGACCACATAGTTCTTCATGGGGAAGTTGAAATAAACATGTGCAAGGTCATTTGGCCCAACAACTTCCATGCTGACCTAAAGGAGGCTGGATTCCTCTCAAGAAATTAAGCCTTGGCTACACACCCACCTTCTAATTCTCTTCTTTAAATCTGAAACAAACCAGTTCTCTATGGAATAATATAGAATTTGGGTTAGTTTCCAGGTGATTTTTAACTATTTACATCTGGGAAATTTTTATTTGAATAGAAAATCATTGAGGAACGTAGAAATGGAAAGACTGTGAGTAGAAGAGTAAAATGATAAAGGGATATCCAATTCATATTTTAAAAAAAGGATTACTGAAAGTCAAGTCTCATGATGATCATAGCAATAATAGTAACTTCAATTACTTGAGTATTGACTTTGTGCCAGGCCTTATGACAAGAGCTTTATATACAGCATATAGCATACATTGCTTACTATATACCAGGTATCAATCCTGAACACTTTACATGTGTTAATTGGCTCAAACTTCAAAAGAGTCTCATGAGGAGATATTATTCTTTTCATTTTACAAATGGGCAAGTGAAGACATAGATTAGTATTGTTCAAGACTGATAAGTGAAAAATCTGGTATCCACTGCTGGCCCTGGAGCTCACGTGGTCGCCCACTGTGCTATGCTGCTACTAACAGAAAGAGAGAAAAACTGATAGAGGGTTGTTTGCATATCTATTAAACCTATACTTCCTCTAGATGCCCCCTCCATGTCAGCCGTGTAATCTCCTGTGTCCTATATCCTAGACATCACTGAATCAGTCTGAGTCCCAAGAAGGAAATTCTACAATTCCCAGATCCAAAGCCACAGAGGTAAGGAAATCATTTTCCTTATGCCAGAAGCCCCAGGGCTCTCCCCTGTGCTGGGTGCATCAGCTGCCTCTGCTCTTGGTCGACATTCCTCTCTCCTCTTCTTGCTTTTAGTTCACCTCAGCTGACTTCTAGAATCTTCAGTCCAATAGCTCTGAGCTCATTCTGTCTACCCATAGGCTGGTTGCTCCAACCACAAACTGCATCCCACAGATTAGTATGTTGTAACATTCAGCCTCTTCTTTCCTGATGCGCTGGGGCTAGTGCTGCATCATCCTGTGTCCCCTTTACCCTCTAGGGCACATCACCCTCTGCTTTGGCCTCCAGTCAGACATACAAACAAGCCAGGTCCTCACTCCAGTAGTCAGTGGGTTTGGGATTCTCAGAAAAACATTTTCTCTGCAACAGGATATAATTCAATTAGCCCCACCCACTGCAGAGATACTCCGAAGCTCTCCTCTTAAATGAACCAAATACCATCTTTGAAGAAAGATTTTGATATTGTTTGCTTTCAGCATTACTAGGTTATCTCTAAATATTTTAAAAGCTGATCTGCATTTAAAATATATTTTATGTGACTGAGTCAGCTTAGACCAGCCCATTTTATGGTTAAAGAGAATAATGCTAAGAGGTTTTTGTTTGTTTGTTTGTTTGTTTTTAATATATATATTGTTTTTTATTGATTTTTTACAGAGAGGAAGAGAGAGAGTTAGAAACATCGATGAGAGAGAAACATCGATCAGCTGCCTCCTGCACAACCCCTACTGGGGATGTGCCTGCAACCAAGGTACATGCCCTTGACCGGAATCAAACCTGGGACCCTTGAGTCTGCAGCCTGACGCTCTATGCACTGAGCCAAACCAGTTAGGGCAATGCTAAAAGGTTTTTAATTATTCACTTTACATCAGTGGCTCTCAAAATTTAGTGTATGTAAGATTCACATCAGGAGAGCAACAAAAATTAGTTTGTTGTTTCAGATTTTAAAAATCTGCCTTTGCAAAAAGAAACCTTTACTGATGCCCCACCACCACCACCACCACCACCTGTCACCTTCCTCCATTTATTCTGATGCAGGTGGCCGAATGCTTTGAAAAATACTGCAACAGAGTAAGTAAGGGAGTCTGTGGACAGAATTCAGGAGTCTATGAACTTGGATGGGAAACAAAGCTTTGCATATTTGTTTTCAACATCTTCTATTTAAATTTAGTGTTCCCTTCAATAGCAGATAGAGACAGCAGACCATAGTTGTATGAGCATGCCTGTGATTTTGTCACCAGTACAAATCACATGGACCTATATACAGTATATAAAAGGTTAAGCGCCCAACTATCTGACCGGCCATTAGGTATGATGCACACTGACCACCAGGGGGCAGACGCTCTACACAGGAGTTGCCTAGCTGCAGTGATTTGGCAGAGGCGGTTCTTGGGTGAAGCACCCTGGAACCAGGGAGGAGGGAGTCCGATTCTGGGGTGTGTCACCCGAGAACCGCCCTCTCACAACCCGGGACCCCTTGGAGGATGTCGGAGAACGGGTTTCAGCCTGAGCCCCACAGCCCAGGCCGAGGAACCCCACCTGCTGGAGGGACCCCGCTCATTCCACAGACGACCTTTGAGCCACAGCGACGGACCAAAGGAGGTTGGCTCCAGGGTGTGTCTGGCCTGTCTCACCCAGTCCCTCCCCACCGTCCACCTTCTAATTAATTTCCTTTCAATGTGCACAAATCTGTGCACTGGGACTAGTTTTTATATGAAATGGGTTTTGTAGATATCTCAAAATATCTTTCCTTTTACATACCAGTTTTTCCAAATTGTAGTTATGAGGCTTGCTGCTATATCTCATCAAAGTGTGAATTAAAAAGCACGTTATAAATTTTGTTTTACTTAGTATTCTGATAATTGTAATTTAATAAAATTGGCTGCCTTTGTAAGATGACATACATGTATTTTAAAAACATTCTGAGAAAAGATCTATATGTTTCAGGTATACAATACTATATCATCTGGCTGAAACCGGTTTGGCTCAATGGATAGAGCATTGGCTTGCGGACTGAAAGGTCCCAGATTCAATTCCGGGCAAGGGCATGTACCTTGGTTGCGGGCACATCCCCAGTAGGAGATGTGCAGGAGGCAGCTGATCGATGTTTCTCTCTCATCGATGTTTCTAACTCTCTATCTCTCTCCCTTCCTCTCTGTAAAAAATCAATAAAATATTTTAAAAAAATACTATATCATCTGTATATTGTATTGTGTGTTTACCACCCCAAGTCAAGACTCCTTCCCTCATTAATTATCCCTCATTTACCCTCTTCTAACTACCCAACCCTGCTTTCCCTCTGGTAAATCACCATGCTGTAGTTATGTCTATGAGGTTTTTAGTGTTTTTGTTTGTTTTCAATAAAGTTGCTCCACTTTTTTATTGATTTTGAGAGAGAGAGAGATTTGTTTTTCCACTTACTTATGCATTCACTAGTTGCTTCTTGTGTGTGCCCTGACTGGGATTGAACCCACAACATTGGCGTATCAGGATGGCACTCTAACCAACTGAGCTACCTGGCCAGGTTCTGCGGCTTTGCTTGTTTGTTTTTATTTTTGCTTAATCTCACCTTTTAACCAATGTCACCCAAAAGATTCAATAAAAAATAAAAATAAGAAAAGAGCCCTAACTGGTTTGGCTCACTGGATAGAGCGTCGGCCTGTGGACTGAAAGGTCCCAGGTTTGATTCCAGTCAAGGGCATGTACCTTGGCTGCCGGCACATCCCCAGTAAGGGGCGTGAAGGAGGCAGCTGATTGATGTTTCTCTCTCATCTATGTTTCTAACTCTCTATTCCTCTCCCTTCCTCTCTGTAAAAAAATCAATAAAATATATTTTTTTTAAAAGAAAAAGAAAAGATCTATAGGCTTCACCAAACTGCTAAAGCTGTTTCCTGGAAAAAAAAAAAAAAAAGTTTAGAAACCTCTTTTCTCAGACCTTCCTCTGGCCACCCTGACTCCTTGATGGTTACAGAGGTTGTATTATGGTCACCTGACTCAAGGAAGTGAACTGACTGGCTGGGTTGAGCCAATCAAGTTCTCTCTCTTGATTTAAGAGATAGCCAGTCGGGGGAGACTCTGGGGCTAAGAGGGCTATAGAATCAGGGCTGTGGTCTGTACCACTGTAAGTCACAGACAGATGTGAAGAGGCTAAGAGAGCTGGCCTGTGGAGAGAATCCAGCAGGCACATTGAGGAAAGTAGAAATCAGCTCCAAGACCTCCAATCTATGATCGGAGCAGGCCAAGATATAAAGACCATTCCAGCTGCACTGTGAGTCAGCTGTACTTCCTGCCTTGGACCTTCAAGAGATTCCCTTCTCTCCTTATTATCTACCTTTCTTTCCTTCCTTAGTTGGGGTTTTTGCTCCTTAGAACCAAGGCTTCAGAGCAGCTGCATGTGTGCCCCCTTATTACTCATTTCTGTGCCTGTCTGTATTTGCGCACATCATCACTTAGCCATTTAGTGGCGAAGATTTCCTGAGTGCATTCTTTCTGTGTCTCGTTGCCTTCTCTGGAAAATGAGGACACTAATAGTATCAACCCAAGATGAGCATCAAATGAATTAATATATGCAAAGTGTATGTCTGGTACAGAGCAAGTGCTTGGTAATTGCATGCAATTATGATGCTCATTGTCCTCAAGTCACAGGCCTTGGACTTTACATGATCTGAACCTGCTCACTTCACTTTTCAACACAGCCCTAATCAGAGCTAACAGTGATGGACAGGCCTAGTTTGGGTTCTGGGCATCTCTACAAATTGGCATTCTACATCAACAATCTTAGACTTGCTCTCTGTAAAAGTTTTCCTTAGTGGAATCATGAAGATTCTCTCTTGGAGTCCTGCTCAATTATTAGAATGTATTTACTTATTTATCACATAATTGTTTCTCTTGTACTGAGGTTTCTATACTCATCTGGACCAAAATACATCACATCTCTACTACCGGGCAAATGTTTCAGACCCTTGCTAAGCCTGGGAACCCTTTTCACATGGGGTGTGCTGGATACACGTACAGAGCTGCACACCCTCAGGAGAGCACAGTTACAAATGCAACCTGAGCTGAATGCAATAGCTCTGAGAAAGAATGGCCACCTCTGCAGGATAATCATCTGACCATGCACAGCTCCTTCATGATATGACCCTGGGTGTTTCCCTGCCTGTTTACAAACACCATCTAGCACCAGGCTCTGAGCACAAACACACAGTGCAGCAGCTGCTACCTGAACACATGCCCACTCTGGGGCTGTCAAAGATGCAGATGCACAGAGAGCTTGTTTCAAGGGTCCCATTTCATATCTCCAATCTATTTGACTTAACCTCCATTATCATTGACACATCCATCAGGGAAATCACCTGGGGTTGATGTGGATGGTAGAAAAGCTTGTCTGAGATTTGTTTCCTAACCATCATGCAGTTTCATTGCTGCCTGGGGTTTAGTGTTTTTTAAGTGATTGATGGGGGTAAGAGGACTTCAAAATTCAATTAGACCAAGAAACTCTAAGGAAGATGAATAATATAATCAACCAAGATAAATGCTGATCTAATTCTTAAAGGTGTCTTCACACAAATATTGTGAAATCCCCCATTTCCTTACTGTACTTTTAAATCATACAAACACTAGAAAAATTACTATAATGAAAACAATAACAGTATTAATGACAATGAGCATTTAATAAATGGTAGCTATATGGTACCTTCCTAAGTATGTTGTATGTATTAGTTCATTTAACCTTTACAAAAATCAAGTAGATTCTACCATTTTCCCAATTTTACAAATAGGCACAAAGAGGCTGAGTGACTTGCCCAGGGTTACACTGCTAGTCATATGCTGAACCAGGACATGGTTCTGTCTATCAACATCCCTTCTGCTAGATGTTGAGCCCATTTTCTCTTAGACGTCTGTGGAAAGGCAGGACAAAACCATTTGAAATAGGCCTTGCCACTGTCCTTAAAGGAGATAGCAAAGTACCTCTTCACCCTTTCATCTGCTTTCTCCTGCAGACAACGCTGGCATGCACTGTCCAGGTCCTCCTCCAATGCTGCCACTGAGTCCCTATGCAACTTGGCCATGTTCTTTCCAGGCCTAAGTTTTCTCTATAAAGTCAGGGTGTTAGACCAGGTGATTGGTTGATATTTTTTCCTGGTCTATTTGACTTTTCAGAGAAAGGAAAGCATCTTAGCCAAAGCATAAGTGATGACCACTGGGTGGTGACATCCCTGATAGGCAGGGCTCAAATAACCATGATCTCACCATTGTCAGGGCCAGCTGAGCAGTGTTTCCTGGCTCTAGAGATGTCCATCATGAGAGCAAGTAAGCAGGGAGGCCATCTCACTGGGCTACTTCTCTATCACTGCCCCCTCCCCGGGCTGTCTCCATGTCCGCCAGTGGTATTTCCAAAGTGTGGTGCCACAAACCACCTATTATGGACTAAATGTTTATATCTCCCCAAAAGTTCTATGTTAAAGCCCCAACTATAGTGTGTTGGTTTTTGGAGATGAGGCATTTGGGGTGACTAGGTTATGAGGGCAAGGCCCTGCTCTGATAAGGATTAATGCCCTTCTTAAAAAGGATACCAGAGTGCTTTCACTTTCTCCCCATGCACATGCACAAAAAAAGGTCATGTGAGCAAACAGCAAGAAGGCAGCCATCTGCAAGCTTTGACGAGAACCCAACCATGCTGGCACCCTGATCCTGGGCTTCCTGCCTCCAGAACTGTGAGAAAATAAATTTCTGTTGTTTAAGGCACCCAGTCTGTGAATTTTGTTTTGACAGCCTGAGCAGTCTATAGCATCACCATTCCCTGGGGAACTTGCTAATGATATGTTCAGGGCCACTCTTGACCAACTACATCAGGGTCCTTAGAGGTGACACCAAGAGTCTGCACACTCAGTAAGATCCCTGGGTGATCTGAAAAACATGGGATACCATGATACTGGGGGGCTCAAGGTCCAGAAAGAGTGAGGAATCTCTTATTCTTATGTAAGATTCAGAATGTCATATGTGCCAGCCCAGAACAGAATGTAAAATTTGGCCATTTTTTACCCACTCAGCTGGAATCAAGGACTATTAAGAGCACCTCCAGGTTTCTAAAGTCAAATGTTTTGCCAACACACATCCTTTCTTCCAGCTTTTTCCATGGCCACTGCTATGTACTTTGCAGTGAAAAACAGAAGCATCATTCATCTCTATTCCAGGCTCTCAGCAGGTGCTCCTAGTTCCCTGATGTGATGCCTTGACTCAAGTGTGAAGTGTCACCATCATAACTGCACCATTCTAGAAGGCCATGGCTTGAGCTTCGGGCCACAGCAGAAAACACTAAAACTCCCTAGATCATGTGTTAGGCTGCAGGGCAGCATTGATTATGTCCTGCCATCTGGCCGTGACCTGGTTTTCCAGAATGAGAACCTTCAGACATGTGCCTGAGTCAAGCTGTGTTCAGCTTGGGATCTCCATATTCCTATTAACCACAGATACTACATTAGCTTGTACTAATAACATGGGTGGAATTGAAGTGTACTACTTCCACAAAGCTTGAATTTATTATTTGATTCTCCATGCCAGAGCCACAGATGAGGCGCCAGACAGTGAGCCCCATCAGCATGGGTGTGAGAGAGAGAAAAGTAGAGCTGAGCCCCCAGCCAATCTACTATAAACATGTAGCAAGAGCAAGAAATCACACTTCATTGTGTTAAGTCTGTGAGACTTTAGTAACTGTTACTGCAGCAGAATGGAGCCCATCTTGACAGCATGACTCTTATATTAGGGGTTCTCAACCTGGCTGCACAGTAGAATCATCTGGAGAGCTTTAAAATCACAATGCCTGGGCCCATCCCAAAGTAGAGTGGTTAGTAAGACATAACCACACTCTTTAGATAGTGAGATAATCTCACCATAGCTATCTGGACTTGGATACACTAGAAAATTTTCAGACTTAAGTTTGGGGGAAAAGAGAAACAGCCATGAGTTACTGCATATATAGAATAATTTAATGTCTTTAATGACAATTTAAGAAAACAGTGGCCTGTGTGTATCTCTAAGTACCAAATGATATATTTATTAAATAACAAGCAGCATTGAGGTGTCTAAGTTGGTTGTGATTATCCTGAGTAATGTGACAGTTTTCCTGATCTACTACCAGATACTCCTATCCCAGCCAATTTAATTAACTTTTGTCATGTGGTTCACTGAGTCTAGAAATGCAAAATTATCTGACTGTATCCAGAGATTTGTCAAACATAACCTGAAAAAAAACTACTTTTCATTTACTATAAGGAGAGAAAGGGAGGAGGAAGGGAGGATTCGGAAACAATATAAATGTACCACTGCAATTCCATTTTCCTAGAAGCACCCTTTGTTTTAAAAACAAAGAGAAATTAGTTGGACATATCACAAACAGACAAAAAACACCAAATAATGAAAATTTGCTCTGGAAAAAGAATCCCCATTATTAGTATGCCTCGGGAGATGGCATCTCTGAAGCAGCTGGGCTCAGCTAGTCTCCAAAGATAAGCAGGGAGGAGGGAAGAAAAGGTTGTTACAGAGATGGTGCTGATGATACCCGGAAGAAAGCCACCCTCTTGGTGATTGGGTAAGATTTTAAAATTAAAATACTGCTCATTTGTCTGACCTAGAATTGCAGAAATACAAATACATGTCAACCTTTCTTTAGTGGGAAAGAAGTCTCTGGGCAGGAAACATGGGCTTCAGATGCCTCTTTTGAAGCTAAACAGAAACTCTGAGCTATTCCAGTTGAATCTTCCACCTTTGGACTGCGAGCTTCACACTGATAACATAAGGGTAGAGGGCAGCTTCCCTGGACTTTAGGCTTATTGCTGAATACTGCCTGCACTCAACCAAGTGAGCCCTTTTTCAGGGGCGATGAGGGAGATTAACAAGAGTCAGAGAGACAAGGTGCCCATTCATGAATTGGCTGATTAACTTTCTGCAGCACATTTGCCTGTGAATTATGTAAACATGCTTTCTGAAAACTAGAATCACAAGCAGTTCTAGGGAAGTGAAAGAGTCCAGGAAGACAAAGCTTAGAGTTAAAAAAAGAAACACAAATTTTTTTAAAGAAAATTTTCTTGCTAAGCCCCCACCCTGACACAAGCACACATCGCTGGCAGACATTGTTAATCAATCATGGCTGTTATTCCTGCTTAGTCTAGATGTGGCCAGAATCCTCAACATCTTATTCCAGGAAGTCACTACCAGTCAATTCAAGTTAGCACACATGATGAGCACTATGCTCTCTGTCTGAATTTGTGATTAAGCAGCATTTCCAATGCATAGCAAGAAATCCAAGCACATGTCGAGTTGCATCAGGCAAATACTCTTAGCTGCCTACCCAACATCAATTCACCCTTCCTGGAAAAGCTCCAATTTTACTCAGGTAGCTACTCCCTCCTTACATAGCCATGTGCCTCAAGGGAGGTGGACCCTAGTTCTCCTTCCAGGAGGTAAATTATGTATGATCTAAGCCAATCGCAGTGTTTCATTTACTCTGCCAGTGATTGGTTAGACTGTGACATCATGCTGGCCGATGAGATTTGATGGGAGGGCTAGAAGGAGTACCTGGGAAAGGTTTTCTTTTCCATGGGAAGGGAAGGGAAGGGAAGGGAAAGGGAGAGGAAGGGAAAGGGAAGGGAAAAGACAGGACTTGCTTCTGCTGGGCACTTATATTTGGGTGTGGTTTCAGACTATCTTGCTACCAAGAGAAAAACAAAGCTGAAAGATAAGCCATTATGCAAAGATTGTCAAAGTAAAATGATTTTTAAAGACTTGGGCTTTTCACCCACTTCAGGATTTCTAATTATGGGAAATAAGAAACCCTCTGTAAGTTAGAGCTTTTGCTTCTTACTGCTGGGGAAAAAAACAACTCAACTAATACATCAGAAAGGCTCTGGGCAGATGGGCAGAGGAAATTGTCAGAGGGGAGACCAACAGTCACAGAAGGTGGAGAAAGCAGTACCACACATTGCTGCTGTCAGCAAGCAAGGCCTGCATTTGAGTTCCAGACCAAGCAAGGTGGGATACCTACGGTATCTAGAAAAAAAAACATTTAAGAAACTAGAGCCAGAACTACTGCCCAGAAGGTCAAAGGCAGGTCTCCAGGTTCAATAACTAAAGACAAAGTAAGTAAACAGAAAGGAAAGGGACCACCCTCCCCCAATCAATCATGTGCCAAGCACTCCTCTCACTTAATGTGTCCTATCTATACTAATAATAGAGAAATATGCAAATGATCCATTACAGCATCACGTCACAACTGGATCAGCAGACTGCGTACCCGCCCTCTGCTCAGGCAGCTGCAAGGCCCGGGGTAGGACAGGATTGATAGGAGGGGATAAGAAAAGGAGAGGGAAAGGAAGGCACGCCTGCATGCTGACAGACCAAGAGAAGAAACAGAAATACAGAAAGGGAACAAAAAAAAGATACAGGAATGGAAAAGGGAAGGAAATGCGGGGCTGCATGCGGGAGGGGGTGGTGACCACAAGGGGATGGGGGGGGAAAGGTGCTCCCAGCAAGGGGCAAGGCATTGACGGAGATGCACCCACGGGTCCGGGACAGAGTGGTGGACGGTCTGAGGCCTTCTGGGCAGAGGCGCTCCTACTTTGTGGCAGCAGCAGCACCCAGGCTGCATGGGCCTCAGCCACCCTCTCTGGGCCAGGCATCCCGGGCAGGTAATGGGAGTGGTGGGGAGGCTAGGGAAGCGGGGGGTGGCAAACACCTGGCCAGGGCTGAGGCCTGGGCTGGGGGTTAACGCCCCCCCCCCCGAAATGGAAGCTTTAAGAAGGGAAGGAGGGAGGGAAGAACTTTGTAAAGGAGTCAGTAGAGAGTAGAGTTAAAGAAGGAAAGAGGATGTATGAGTGAACTGTAGGAGCTACAATGAAAATCAAGTATAGTTGTGTACTGGGGACAGATTTTAAAAGTAGGAGTCAGAAAAGAAATAGGCAAATAGATAGATAGATATTAAAACAGTGGAAGTAAG
>NW_006289713.1:7941310-7959992 GCF_000327345.1 Myotis davidii
GGGGAGGAAGGGGAAGGGTAAAGATAAAGGAAAGAAGGAATGTGGGGAGAGAGGGAGGGTAGGAGAAAGATGGCAGGAAGGATGATGGAACAGAAATAGGAAATAAGGAGAAAAGTTTATAAATGATGAGTCAGTAGGAAAAAGTGTTACATAAAGGAGAGAGAAAAATTGTGTGAGAGGGAGAAGCCAATAGAGAAGTCAAATACAATTGTGTGCGAAGGGGATAAGATTTTTTTAAAAGTTAACAGGGGCAACCAATCTGGCAGGGGAGGGCAGTTATGGGGGATCAGGCAGGCAGGGGAGGGCAGTTAGGGGGATCAGGCAGGCAGGCAGAGTGGTTAGGGCAGGCAGGCAGGCAGGTGAGAAGTTAGGAGCCAGAGGTCCCAGATTGCAAGAGGGATGTCCAACTGCCAGTTTGCCTGGCAACTGACCATCACCCGAGGGCTCCCAGATTGGAATGGGTGCAGGTCGAGCTGAGAGACGCCCCCATCCCCCTGCACAAATTTCGTGCACCAGGCCTCTAGTTAACCTATAAGGTAGATTGGTTATCTTGCAAGTGAGGAGGGTGAGGCAGAAAGATTAAATGGCTTCCCTCAGGTCACCAGGTAGTCAGCATTAGGGCTGAAATTCAATTTCAAGTCTGACTCTGAAGTTCAAGTTCCTTCTACTGTATTATACTGCCTTTCCAAGAAACAAGGTAGAGCTAGAAATCAACATTGAGGTTCAACTGATTCTAAGGTATAAACTTGAGCTTCTTTAATACCCTGTTTGACTACAATATTGACCTGGCTTCGGACTAAGGCTGCTGGTGATGGTTGTGGCTTCCTAGGGAGGAAAGAGAGGAATTTGGGATCAGCAGCCAGATCTGTCCCATTAATGGTAAGTGTAGGACCTTTGTGGGCTCTGTCACCAGTAGCAAAATACACTGACCCCCTGACTGTTGATTGTGGTGACATTGAAGGAATGGCCTTGGAAGGCCCCGGTGTGCAATCAGCATGCCAGTTGTCATTGCGGAGTGGACACCAATGCAGATATAATAGTGCCACAAGGTTACTGAGAAAAGGACCAATGTTTGAGAAAGGTATAGAAGTTAACAAACAGAACTAGAGTCGGAAAGGTAAATATGTACTAGTTTCATATTGCTGCTCTAAAAAATTCCCACAAACTTGATGGCTTAAAGAACAGTTATTTTCTTACAATTCTGGAGACCAGAAATCCAAAAACCAAGGTGTTGGCACAGCCATAGTCTTTCTGGAATATCTTAGAAGAAACTGTTTCCTTCCTGTTTTCAGCTTTTAGAGCTGCATTCTTTGCATTCCTCGGTTCATAGCCTCTTGCTCCATTTTCAGAGCCAGTAGCATAACAGCTTCAAGTCTCCTCTGCTTCCATTGTCATCACATCATCTTTTTCACCTCCTGTAGTCAAATTTCCTTCTTATAAAGACACTAGTGATTGTGTTAATGGCCCACCCAGATAACCAGGATAACCTCTGCAGCTCAAGATCCTTAAACACATCTGCAAAGTTCCTTTTGTCATGCAAATTAACTTTACCAGGTTCCAGATATTAGGACCTAGATATCTTTGAGGCCATTATTTGGCCTAACACAAGTGACCCTCCCACTTATTAGCTGTGTTATCTTAGACTTCTTTCTAAAATCTCTCTGAATTGCTGTTCTTTTATCTATACGGCAGGATAACAATGATATCTATTTCACAGGATTATACTATAAGTTTAGAAAGAATGCATGTTAAATCTTAGCACAGTGCTTGGCACATGGTAGTAAATCATTAGCAGAAGGAAGTCCAAGTTTGAAGGCCAGCATTCTGAATTCTAAGTCCAGCTCTCTCACAAGCGAGCTGTGTGTCCCTGGAAAACCATATCACCTCTCTGAGCCATTCTGCATCTGCAGAGTGGGGAAAATACTGGACAACCCTGCTCTCTGAGGGCACTTTAGAAAAATAAAAGACACTACCATGTGTAACAAGCCTAACACAGAGTTGGAACCACTAAATATTAAGGATGAGTAGGGAATGAGAATAGCAGGAACAATAAAATTTATTGAGCACTTACTATGTGGCATGCATGGTTCTACATTTTCTATATGGCTTTCCTTATCTAATCTTCATAATTGCCCCATAAAATAAGAATTACTGTCATCCCATTTTGTAGATGAAGAAGCAGGCATGGAAAGGTTAAATAAATTGCCCAATCTCACACAGCTAGAGATTGTTTCTATCAGTTTCCTAGAGCTACTGTAACAAACTGCCACAAACCAGGTGGCTTAAAACACCAGAAAGTTTTTCTCCCACAGTTCTAGAGGCCAGAAGTCCAAAATCAAGGTGCAGGAAGGGCCAAGCTCTCTCTAAGGGCCCTGGAAAGAGAAGCCTTCCTTGTTTCTTCCAGCTTCTGGTGTTGTCAGCATTCCCTGGTGTTGCATGATTTATAGATGCTTAACTCCAACCTCTGCCTCCATCATCTCATGAAGTGACATCTCATGGGTGGAACACACATATCCCCCATTTTTCTACCTCCAAGCTAGTGCACTGTCATGGTCATGAGTGGCCCCAAAGCAAACGACTCTGGGAACAATCTCCCAAACACAGGCTCTATGAGCCCATCTTTCACTCAAAACTGATTTTAGTTCAAACTAAAGCTGAGCCCCATTATCATTACTTAATGTCAGTGTAACAGCAGTGTGATACCTGAGCTTTTACACAATATATCATCCCTGCAGACTTAGATACTAGCAGGACACAGCAGAAATACAGCATCCCAACTTCCCATTGTGCTCACAGCCATCAATATTGATGGTGTATCATCAATCAAATCCAGCAGGCTTTTACGTGCTCTCATTTTTAACCAAGTCTTACCATGCATTACAATAGAATATTTAAAACCATGTACACATTTTATCAAGCCTTCATGACCACTAAATGCTCCCTGGTTTGCAGTTCCAAATATTATTCATTATGTCTAGAGAGATGGCATGCAAAAGTAAAGAAACTACATAGGAACAGAGTTTGATTAAGGACAGAGCAGGAGAAAGACACCATTGGAATCTGCTGCCTGATCCAAGTCCTATAGTTGAGACCAGGCCACCAAGCACTGAATCACATCTCTTGCCACCTGCTTCCTTCTGAACCCAAACAGATCTTAGGGTCAAGATGCCCGGTTCAAATCTCGGCCCTCAGATGAGTTTGGCCAGGCTGCTTCACCTCCACCACCCTCTATCCCATCTACAAAACTAGGATAATGCTACCCACACATTGGGAGTTTCTGAGGACAAATCAAGTCTTGCATGTCTACAGGTCTTGTCTACATGTCTACAAGTGTCACTTTCTCTGACCATCCCCCTTTTTTATGCAATTGCCACCACTCCCCCATCCTAGGCATAGCCAGTCCTTCTTACCAGGCACCATTTTTCATAGCACTCATCACCTACTCACAGACATCTTATTTGTTTATGATCTGCTTGCCTACACAGCATAAGTTCAACAAAGGTGTAAGTTGTGTCTATTTTGTTCACTGACTTACCCCCCAGTTCCCAGAACAGTGCCTGGCACATGGTAGCTCCATTCAATAAGAGTCTGTTGAATAAATGATTAGAGCTCACAACAGACCACAGACCCCTGATGAACAGTTAATGTTTTCTGGGTGTGGACAAACTGAATCTCATGAACAAGCACACACACAGCAGCACATGTGTGCTGAGCACTGACTCTGTGAGAGACACTGCAGTGACCTTAGTGTGCAACACCCCACCAATCCTGGGAGGCAGCTGGCAAAGTCCCCCTCATTATAGATAAGGACTCCTGTCATTCCTGTCCTGAATCTGTGGCATCGTCAGTGTGACCTTGAGCAGGTCCCTGACTCCCTGGCCTGCCTTCTCCTCTATGGCTCCCTATGCATTCCCAAAGGAATCTTCCTTCTCCTCTTTGCCACAGAGACCACACTCCATCATAAATTCTCTCTCCTGAACCACCTGGCCTCCACAAAGGTAAAGCCCATGACTTACTCATCTCTATGTCTTCATCACCTGACAGTTGTCCCATACATATAGGATGAATAAACTAATAAAGGTAAAATGAAGAACTCAAAGTAGAATCAGAGTAGGCAAGTAGTGGCATGTGTGTTGCATTACCCCTCCCCCTTCCTCAACCCTACCTCACAAATGCACCCTCACACCCTTTCCTTCGAAGTATGCACTCAACCTCAAAATCCTTCTCCACACTCCACTCCAGACAACTGCTCCCACCCATTAGAGCTGGCAGAACAAATGTTTAAACCAGCTCTGACATGGAAATGATTGCTAGAAGATTGCCAATCCCAGTCCCTCCTCTTTGCTGGCACACATTCTACATTCCTACTCTTCTGTGAGGAAGCCCTGCCATGTGACAGAGGCCCAGCTGATAGAATGTGTGTGAGAGTGATGGGCACCACACCCAGGACTGGCCAATCTACACCTCCCCTGGGAGCTTCCATGCTCCTTCTCCCTCTGTGGTTTGATGCAAACATTGTGATCTTAAAGCCCTCATATGGAAGAGAGTGGAGCCACAATATTAAAAAGCTCAGAGCCCCAAATCACTGCTTGGAGGAGAGCCATCTCCCGGCCAGGAAGACTCACTGACAAGAGCAAGAAATAACTGCATATTTGGTACTATACAACATGAACTTGTGTGTCATACAAGCTAGCTTTACTTTAACTAATACACCTGGGCTACTTTTATTTTTTCAAAATCTCTCTTCTAGTTCTACATTTTGATAATTCAAAACATTTTCATTTGTTATCTAAGTATCCAAATAGCATTTTCTAGTAGCTTAATGAGGCATATGAACTTCAGGGTGTTTTATATTATATTAGAGGGCACTGTATGTTCAGCAAGTAAACAAGTAAACTTTTAACTCTGGAAAGCACATAAAGAGATCACAAGATATAATGTTTATCTTCAAATCTCAGATCATCCTCTTGGTAGAATAAGACATGTCTGTGTGAAATGGCAGACTTATCCCAAAGCACTATCTCAAGAAATGTAGCAACAAATGACATGATCAATAGGAAATAATATAACTACATCACTGCCCTGTGCCTCTGGCAAATTACTTACCCCTACACCGACCACTTACATCCTAGGCCTCCATTTTCTCCTTCAATAACACACATGTAGCAACTACACACCCTCACTGGATGGAGGGTACTTTAAGTGAATATGGGTGATGTTCTCATAACAGTAATTGCCACAAAGTAAGTGTTCTATAAATGTTAACTACATTTGGTTAAGAAGGATAGATCACTGTGGGCTATAATGACAGAAAATGAGTGTGCTGATGACTAAGCAGGGATATAATGGGGGAAGAAATTGGGGTGGAAATGTATATATTAAGTTCAGGAAATAGTGAGGAAATCAGCCTAGATATGTTACAGAGATTTTGAAGCAAGAGATAATTCTTACCAGGACTAGATTCTAAATGTGTCTAAATTCTGGAATGAGAAATCATTACTTTAATTTCTTTTTTGGCAAAGTGCATGGTGAAGAAAAGAAGGGTAAATGTGTGGCTGAATAGATGGAGGGATGAAAGGAAGAGAAAAGAGGGCGGGAAGAAAATCAGGAGGAAAGAAAGAAGGGAGGGAAAGAAAAGAAGGAAAAAGGGGGATTTGTCATTTGGGCTTTGATACTGTAGCACAATAGAAAGAAATGATGCTTTAAATGGAAAAAGAGCTGGATAGAAATTTCAACTGCTTTCTATTATTATTATTAGGTGATTTTTAAACTAATTGCCCTTTCCTGGTAAGCTTCAGTTTCCTACTATTAATCAGGGGTCATAATCTCCATATTGCCTGGCTGCTTGATGGGAATTGATAAAGTAAACTTTTGGGATCCTGGCACAGTGTTGGCCAGTACAGTAAGTTCAGTCATTCATTCATGTGGAACCTGCAAAGGCCCTGAAGTTAGGATGAAGTCATATTATACAAATATTAGACTCTCCTTCCTCATGCTACTTAGTTAGTAAAAGGCATGCTTGCTGATACAACAGCATAAAGCTTGGTTCCCAACCAGGATTTGGTGAGGACACAAACCGGCAGTCAACAGGAACAAGAACAAATGTCCAGAAAAATGCCACAGTGTCACCAAATGCTGAGCAGTGTTTTGAGTCTTCACGCATCTCTATCAGGGTGGAGGCCGGGGAGGGGGTAGGGTGGGGGAGTCAAGTATACCTATGACTTCCCCTCATTCTGCCTAACTGAAATGTGCTGGGTCTGAGAAAGTTCCTCTACAGAGGCACATTTGTATACGTGGCTCCCTTCCTGTCACCTGCAGTCAAAAAAGAGCAACCTACTCTTCACAATTTCTCAATCAGACTAAAATTTCTGCCTAGTGCTTTCCTCATTTGAAGGGATAGAGACAGAAGAGCCTGGCTGGCGAGTTAAGAATGACAGTTACTAGAATAGGTTCTCATCCAGCACTCTGGTGGTCTGTGGTTCTAAAGTGGTTCTGCTCTCACAGTGGGAGAGCAGAGGGAAAGGCTGGTAGTCTCTTGATGAGTTTGTTTGTATTCCTGAAATACAAGAAGGATTAGGAAAAAAATGGTGTGGGAAGAGGAGGGAACAGAAATGGGAGAAGAGCAGAATGTTCTATATAATTATCAGAAAAACAGTGACCTGAGGTGGAAAGGAAAACTCGAAGCAACACTGGTTGCCGCAGAAGTGAAGCTGGAGACAGGAAACTCACAGCCTAGCGGAGCAAGGGCTCTGGAGGAGACATACAGGTTTCTTCCAGTCATCTCTGCAGGGCCAGCCACATAATTTGCAGGACTCAGTACAAAATGAAATCAAATGTGGGGCGCCTTGTCCAAAAAAACACAAAACTGCTGTTAATGGCATTAAAACATAAAGCTCTTTCCTTTCTTCCATGGCCTTTCTCTCAATTTGTCGTGGTGCTTTTTATATGCTATTTAACATTATTCTAAGTAAAGAAAAATTAAAATTTTAAATTATTAGCATAAATTTTACTATGCATCTTTATATCATGTGATACCAGTTTGAAATGCAAATATAGAAGCATTTAACTCATACGCGGAATCACAAAATTACACAGTTCATATTCCATAGTTTATACATGCATATGAAGTTCATTCTTGTCATAATAGTGGAAACACTGCACCAAACTAATTTAACTGCTTTCATTTCACTTTTTGATGTGAGCACTTTCTACCAACACTACCTCTGACTTATCAATGAGTACGGAAGGAGTCAAAGGAAAACCAGTTATAGGTTGTTCAATCTTTTCCTATCCTTCTGCATCATCATTTTCAGCATAAGTGTTGTCTCATACAGGGAAGTAACACAAGTAAGACAGAATATGATGGGGCTCCTAGGTCATCGGTGCTTCTTAGAATGTCACTGCATTCTTTCTGTGTTCTAAGCAAGTTCTGGTTTGAATAAAAAGTCCTCTCAGGGCTGTCAGCTCCCTAACTTAGTCCCTTTCCTTGTACTTTCTTTCTGAAGAGGTAAAATGTAGCTGAGAGAACAGAACAATTAGAAGGGATGAGCCCTCCTAGCAGGGAGAACTAACAATAAGAGCCCAAGCCCAAGAATGAGACTCTGCACCAATGAGAATGGCATGGGCATGGGGCACAGAGAAGGTTCTGGAGTGTTTCCAGGATTTTACATATATTAACCCATTAAATTCTCACAGCCCTATGAGATCAGTACTGTCATTATCCCACTTCCAAGATGAGAAAAATCAAGGTTCAGAAAGGTAAGGTAACTTACTGAGGGTCACACAGCTTGTGAGTGGCAGAAGCAGGGTTTAAACCGAGACTGACCCTAAGCTCTCCACCATCACATTACACTGCTATGAAGCTTAATTTGGGCTGTTCTGACTCCTTCCCACTCTCTCTAATCACCATATATGTAATCACCATGTACGTAGCACTTTATCACATGGTGCTGAAATCATGTACCCATCTCTGATCCCTGAGGGTGAGAGCTGTGGATGTTCATCTCTACATCTATCTGGCACAGGTAGGTGCCCTGAAAATTTTAAAAAAGTGAATGAATGTGGCTCACTGTGAGCAGCCCTGCTGGACACTTGCTGACAAACTCAGATAGTTATTTTAGGATCTCTGTCACTTAGCTGGAGAAACCTCTCAATCTCAGGAGACAATGGGAGAAAGAGAATCATCTGGGAAGTGCCCACCTTCTACGACTCAGTACCATCTTCAGGAAGCCTACATAGATTCTTAGAGAGGACTTGGCATTGAGTTTAAAATCGAGGACCCTATGGGATAGGCTATGGAAGCTGTTACCACAGCTACTATATAACCATTTTCAGGAAAAAGGGCCAACAGGTTTCTCATATTAAGAGAGGACGGCTCGCGGAAACCGGTTTGGCTCAGTGGATAGAGTGTCGGCCTGCGGACTGAAAGGTCCCAGGGTCGATTCCGGTCAAGGGCATGTACCTTGGTTGCGGGGCTATCCCCAGGGGGGGGCAGGGAGGGAGAGAGAGAGAGAGAGAGGACGGCTCCTCACCAGACCTGTGTTCAGACTGTGTTCTTTCTCAGCCTGGGGAATGAGCTTGGGAAAGATGTCAGAAGCCTACCCATACTGTATTTTTTCAGAGATATACCAGTTCAAGAGTATAGGAGGACATCCAGGCTTACCATGGACTCTGGAAAGTCATCTGCCAGAGAAGGAAGTACCTTTAAATATACTTTCTGGGCTACAGGGAATGCTTTTTAATGTCACAGTAGTAAAACTTCACAAGATCATGATCAAGGGCCCTGGAACCATGTTCCCCAGTCCTGGTGGTACTCAAGTAGATGTACATGTTCCTTTATGCCCCTTTATGTTTCTATCTATTTCTATTAATTTCTGTTCTCCAGTTCTCAAATGTAAGATCCTTGAGGGCTGGGTATCTTCTATCTTCACCACTACATCTCCAGTGTCTGGTACTGGTAGGCCCACAAATATTTGTTGACTATGTGATGCAAAAATGACTGAATGAATGGCTGCCAAATTTGAAGCAATATCAGGTAGCTATTGCTGTGTCACTAACCATTCCCAAACTTAGTGGCTTAAATTCATAAGCATTTATCATTGCTCGTGATTCTGCAGGCCAGCTCTGTGGTTCTGATGACTGGGCCAGGCTTGCCTGAGCTCACCAGGGTTGGCTCATGTTTCTGTGGGCAGCTGGCAGGCTGGCTGGTGGCCAGCTGGCCTAGGATGGCCTCACTCATATCTGGTGGTTGGCTAGCCATTGAGGGGACTTCAGGAGTGACTGACTGGGTCACAGGCCTTTTATCCATCTGGCCACCGTGGCCATCGTTCTTGCCACATGGCCATAGCAAGTCTCCAAGAGTGCAAGGCCTAGGCTCAGAACGGGCACACCATCCCTCCCACCACTCTGAATAAGCCAAAACCTGACTTCACAGGGAGGCCAGATTCCCAGAATTCCGGACACAGGAAATCAGACACCACTTCCTGATGGAACTCACATCACAAGGGGTGTCTTATGGCTATTTTTGTAGTCTACCTTATAGGCATATTTCAAAACCTGTGAATAAAATTACAGATCATATGTTATACAGCAGCACACTGTTGGAGGTTCCTTGAGGTATGTTGCAAGGAGATGGACTATTAACTTTGGGAGCTGACACAAGGCTTAATTTGTCAGCATGCTGCCTATCAGGCTATAAAAGCATCACTAGTATGTATTTAATTATTTGCTTCCTCCTAGTAGGGGAAGGAGTAAAAATAATTAGTATTATGATTATCATAATTTTGAAATAATAGTAAAAGGAGGAGAGGAGCAATATCCATTATGCAAGTCCCAATTACACATTGTTCCCAGTCCTTACAAGTCCCAAAGAGGTCCTTTTCAGCCATTTCAACAAGCTCAGAAAATCAACTTGCCTGACCAGTGGTGACAGAATGTGAGCTCAGGTCTGCCCACTTCAGAGGGAGGACTATTCCCATCTGGCCACCCTCACGTCAGAACATTCCAGAAGAGCAATATCCATTATGCAAGTCCCAATTTCACATTGTTCCCAGTCTTTACAAGTCCCAAAGAGGTCCTTTTCAGCCATTTCAACAAGCTCAGAAAATCAACTTGCCTGACCAGTGGTGACAGAACGTGAGCTCAGGTCTGCCCACTTCAGAGGGGGGGCTATTCCCATCTGGCCACCCTCACGTCAGAACATTCCAGGAAGAGGTCACAAAATGGGGAAGTAATTTGCTTTACACAGCTTGACCCCCTGGTCCTAAAGAACATTCCTCGCCCTGCAGTGCCATTTTGCCTCTGCTAGAAATGCCTTCTGGTCCGTGCTGGGTCAAAGTTTTAGTAGCCACGAGGGCAGCTGTGCTATTGAGGCTTCTATCGTCTGATGACTTAGGGAAACAGTATAGCTTAATTTTATTAATTCATATTGACTTATAGCTTGGCTCTTTCCACAACAGATTTGAGGAAACTTACAACCAAAACAATACAGCTGAACATAGAATCCCGGAAATCAAATGCCATTAGAAATATATTCCCAGAACCAGTTTTTCCCATGGATCCTTTACTGTCTTATGTGGACAAAAATAAGAAATCATTATCTTAGAATCTCAGCCCCAGAAGAGGCTGTAGTGGGTTTAAAACTAGAGAACATAAAACTATTGGAGAATGTGTTTAAAATACAGATTAGCTAATCCCATGCAGGTGGTCTGTATGAAGCTTTAAAACATGTTTAAAGTTTTGATTTCATTATTTCTACATTTCCTATTTAGGAGAAAGTGACACACACAACTAACTCAAAAAATTGCTGTGGTCCTTTTCTGAGGGCACTCTAGATTCAGCTCTAACTTCCAAACCAGAAGCCTACCTGCATCTAACTAATGGAGTGTTCTTATGATGTAGGTTCCAATTCATAAAAGGTTTATTTAAATATGCTAAACTGTCAGCAACTAATCTAATTATCTAATAAATTATAAATTTATTGTTAACATGTTTAAATTTTAGATTTCTCAGGCAATTCTGTTGCAAGTGGCACACAGATTATACTCTGAGGAATCCTATAAAATTCAACCACTTATCAATGAAGGAATCGCCTTGCTAGCATTCACTTCTGTACTAAGCAAAGTGCTAGGCCTCAGAGATAGAAAGATAAATAAGAGAAGAATTCCTGCCTGAAAAAGCTCAAATTCTAGCCACAGAAACAGTGTCAATGGTGACACAGTATATTTCAGAGCATAAATCCATTGAGGAATGTGGGTAAGTTTCAGCTATGAGGTGTCTCTATTGGGAGTGATGGCCAAAAAGTACAGGTTCTGCAGTTGAACTGTCTGCAGAGGATATGAATCCTCACTCTGCATTTGCTAATTATATAATCTTGGGCAGGGAATTTAACTTCCATAGGCCTTGGGTTTCTTAATTGCAAACTGGTGATAAGGGTAGTACCTACCTTATTAGGTTGTAAGGGTTTTGATAACATGTTATATCTCAGAGTTTTAATCTGTAAATTGTCTATATGTTTTCCTACACTGGGTGTTGCAAAAACTGTCCTAATGTTGTTGTTGGTAATGTTGAAGGTAGTGGTGGTGATGGAGATGATAATGGCAGAGGGAATGATGGTATTAGTGATGGTGGTGATAGTGGTGATGATAATGGTGGAAGTTGCTGTAATAATAGGGGTGGTGATGGTGTGTAATCTCTCGTAAGTCTACTTGGAAACACAAACAAAGACTAAAAGAAGCTACAGTCACAAACAAGAAAAGAAATATCCTGATGCCTAATTGCAGAGCAAATTCTTCATTTCTCAATCCTCCCCTTCCCCCCAGAAAAAAAGAAAAGACTGAGATTTGAAGTGAGGAATGAGAGAGATAATAAATTCCATACTGGTTAATAAGTTTGAGATGAAGAAAATTTCGAGCTGTAAAGGTGGTTCGTTAGCTTTGGAGAAAGATGAAAGTAGGGAATGTAGACTGGAGAATCAGTTACCCAGTCTAGGTACTAGGAAGAGAGTGTACTAGGGAAATCTACGGGGAAAGAAGAAGAGAGGAGATAGAGAGGCAAAATTAGAAGTGCAATGCTAGGACTCCTCCCTCATCAAGTATAGTAGTTTAGTCAATTACAAGTTCAACTCATTTCTATTTTAGCTGAAAAAAATATATCAGAGGAAACATTACCTAATGTCTTGCTAAAATCTTGCTAAAATCAAGAAATGCTACATGTATATTTTCAACATAACGTTTCTATCTAATAACCTTATTTAAAAATGAAAAAAACATTAGTTCCACATGACTGCTCTAGTGATTCTAGCTTCCTTTTCTATGTGATTACAGTTACCACTTTACAAATCCTTTTGTAACTTTTCCAGGTATTTCCTGTTTTTATCTGAAATTTCGAGATTCTACCATTTTTCCCTTTTTTGAAAATTAGAACATTTGCCCTTTACAGACATCTAGCCCTCATTATGTCTCAAATATGACACAGTTTCACAATTTTAGCTGAAAATTGCCTTCTCTGGTGTATAACTAGTGTTAACCTGTGACCTCTGAATTAATCCAGTGATGAGCCACATTCTCTTAAAATATCTTACCCATCTTTAAGTGTTCATTCCTTCTAAACCACATTTGTTCTTATCTGTCCAGTTTGAATACCCATTTCCTTTCCAGAGATACTGGAAGCATACCATTCTGGGTCAGAATATTGAATTTACTGGACAATCAACTCATGGGCTATTCATGAAAGGGAATGTCTTTATACCTAGAACATTCCTTCATCTCTACATCGGCCCTATAGGACCTGACCACTACTCACATCAGCCATCTATTTCTGCCCCATACTACTTCATACTTCTTGATCTGCCCCACCCCCAATACCCCTTTTTGTCACTAAAGAGACTGGTTGGGATTCTCATGATTCACCGAGAAAGAAGCAGCCCTTGGCTAGAAGCAATATTAAAGCCTATTTCATAGTCCTAAAATCTAAATAGAATAGTTAGGCCACCCGCAGGAAGTTGGGAGGGCCTCAAAATTCATTCATTTATTTTACCATTATTTGTTGACCTAGTCTCTTTAACAGCACTGAACTTACAATGGTGAGCAAATAAAGTCCACCAAGGAAGAGATATATTAATCCAATTATCCCACAATTAAGTGTAAGATTCAGAGTCTTAGGTACTATGAGGGAGGGTAGTAGGGTAAGTGATTCTCTGATAATGTAAATAGGACTATTCTGACCCAATCAGAAATATCAGAGGTTTCCTTAAAGAAAGGACCACAGAGCTGAGATCCAAAAGCTGCACAGAAATTAACCAGGTTAGGGTTTCTCAGCCCTAGAGGCATATTAGAATCACCTGCAATCTTTAATGTGCTGATTACAGCCTCTCTCTGCAGACCAATAGAATTTAAATATTAGTGTTAAACCCAAGCATTGGGATTTTAGGATTCCTCCTCCTGCATCCCAGATGATTCTATAGTGTATCCAAGGTTGGGAGCCATCAAACAAGGAGGAAGAGACTGGGATTGAAGGAAAGGGCATGTGCAAGGCCCCATGAAGGATACAGAAAAGGCCACTGGTGTAGCCCAAAGAAGGCCCGTATGGCTTGAGCATGGACAGCAAGAGGGAGTTCAATTGTGGATGAGACAAAAGAAGGAGGGCAAGGCCAGGCAGAACCATGCAGGCCATGCTAAGAATTTTGTTTTTCTTATTTAACATTAATGAGAATCTAGCCGTTGGGAGATATATATATATATATCTCCATATCCACAGTCAGCTTTTCATTCTAAAAAAAAAAAAAATCACTCAGAACAGATTGGAGGGAGCAGAAGGGACTACAGTTGGAAGGGTAATGGGGCACCTCCTTGATATCCAGGCTGAGAACTGGAGGACAAGCAGTGACCTCCTATCTCTGTCCCCAGGATAGTGCAGAGGGCACTGTGAAATCTGTATGAGAGGGGCTGTCCTAGAGGGTCAGGCAGAGCATTTTGGCACCTCAACAGCACTAATCAACAAGTTTGGCTGAAACCCCTCTTTTTGGGAGCACCAGTAACAGCAGCTTCAATAGCTCCACTTGACACAGGGCTGGGCAGCACTGCCACTATCCAGGCGGTCACTAGAAGCCATATGTCCTGCTTAATTCTTCTATAAATCTACTGCTTGCAGCCATGCAGACATATGAAGCTTACTATGGTTACAGCATCTTAAACTCTTGGGGAAGGGGGATGAAGGGATATCCCAGCCAAACATGCAATGGAAAGGAAAATTGTCAGAAGTGATTCTTGGCTGAGATTAGCAACATACACTGTCACTGGAACCTATCAATAGATCCG
Source organism: Myotis davidii (assembly GCF_000327345.1). Lineage (NCBI taxonomy): Eukaryota > Metazoa > Chordata > Mammalia > Chiroptera > Vespertilionidae > Myotis > Myotis davidii. The sequence continues at coordinate 7,955,626 of NW_006289713.1, forward strand.
GCTGATGATGTTTTTCACTTAACACCTAGAGATGAGACTGTCAGAAACTGGCAGGAGATCCCTGTACACCCTGCCAAGAAAGGGGAACATGAAAATCTGTCAAAATTCATGCTTGCTAATAAATATACCCCTGGAATTCTTTTTTAAGGATCCCAGGGTTTTAGATGTCTGGGCAACATTTGCCAAAAATTCAAAAAGCTTGATCAAGCCAGGAGGTTTCACTCCAGCTCCAGTTTTCACATGCCTTTGACTTCCTGACAGAGGAGAGAGACGAGGCAGAGGTGGGGCCCCAAAGATCCTAATCATTATAAATTATAGCATGGGGTCTGCAGTCTATAGGCAAAGTAAGCAGATACATGACATTGCCTGAGGCTCCAGGGACATCCCCTGGGTCACTGGGGCCAGATTCCCAGTGGTACCTCCATCAGTAGAGAGTATAGGGGCTCAGAAGAGGGTTCAGAGGGAAGGTGAAATAACCAGAAGCTGATGCTATCTGGCTGCAGTACAATCATTGGTGCAGTTCAATTACTATTCCCAATATGGTTGCACTTGCCAACCCCCAGGAAGCTAGGTGAGGTCATGTGGCTTTCATTGCCTATGAAGTGATGGACATAATACCTCAGAGTGGAAGCTTTAAGAGCCAATGCACGATCTGCATCTGTGCTTTCCTCCTGCTCCAGTGACTGGAGGCAGTGGCAAGAATGACAGAGAGCAGTGCCTCAGCTGACCTACAATAGACATGGAGCTTGAGTGGAAAATAAAATGAGTTGTTATAAGTCACTGAGATATGGAGATTGCTACAGCACAATTCTGCCTCCATGCTGTCTGTTGAGCCATTCTGAACAACGCCTTCCCTCTTCCTCATGTTCCTCCCTATAATGGAAATGACTTATTGCACAGCAATTATAGTCCAACGTGTCTCTGCTCTGATCTAGCAGTGATGGTTTTGGATGAGGTTTTTAAACTCCCTAAATCTAAGTTTATCTCTAAATTATGAATAATAATACTATTCCGCTTGTAATGTTCTTGCAATAATTAAATAAAGTAATGTCTAAAAATGATTAACATTTATTGCATATTGTGCAGAAAACAGTCAACATAGTAGGCTTAAGACTGTTATCCTCTGCTTGCAAAGTTGACCCTTGGCTAGCATCTTGGAATTTGGATTCAGGAGGGTTCCTATCATTCCAAAACTGTTAGGTGCCCATCATTCCAAAATTATACCTAAACTGTTTGTATAAACCATATAGTTTATGCCAAACATCTGCTTTCTTCTGGAATTTTGGTAGTGCTAGGTAGATGGTGCCTATAAAACCAGCCCCCAATAAAACTTATGAGTTCTGGGAGTCTAACAATCTTCCATGGCAGTCAATCTCTTTGCTCGGGGAGTTAAGAGCATTCTGTGAGACTCCACTGGGAGAGGACTGCTGAAATCTTGTGCCTGTTTTCCTCTAGACTTTACCCAAGACATTTTTTCTTTTTGTTGATTTTGATTTGTACTCTTTCACTATATAAATATGAGCCATGAGCCCAACTATATCCTGAGTTCTGTGAATCCTCAATATGAATCACCAAAACTGGGGGTGGTCCAGAGGACTTAAAAATACTGTTTACTCAAAGTTTACACTAAGTATAAGTATTATTAATATTAAAAATAGAACAAAGAGAGATGCACAGAAAGAAATGAAAATATCTAATTCATAGATAACCACAAAATGAAAATACTAGGAGATTGACATGTCCCAAAGGTACTTCTTCAACTACCAATCGCCCAGAATGGTGACTTATCTAGCCTAAGATTCCAAAACATATTCTCCCTATTGGACCAGCATGGGCCACAGGGTTGGAATCTGTTCTTGACGAAGGTTTGCACTCAAGTAGCCATTCCTACAGTGACTCAATAAAAACAACAACGCTAGGAGCAACAGAAGCCAATATCTACTGAGCATTGTTCTCCAATTTCTATACATATCATCTCATGTAATCCTAACAACAATGCTCTAGGGTAGGCACAATCACTATCCCCTAAAGTAGGTGAGCAAACAGACACAAAGAAGATTTAGCCATGTGCTAACTGGACAGCATTACAACTGAAGGTGCAGACTTGGAGTCCAGCCCACTTTGGTTCCCCTTCTCAACACTACGAGTTATATGGGGTTGCCATAACAAATTGTCATCAACTGGTGGGCATAAAACAACAGAAGTTTATTCTCTCGCAGTTCTGGGGGCCAGGAGTCCAAAATCAAGGGGCCATGTTTCCTCTGAAAGCTTTAGGAAGGGGTCCTTCTTTATTTCTTCCAGCTTTTGGTGGCTCTACGTGTTCCTTGGCTTGTGGCCTCATCTCTCCAATCTCTGCCTGTCTTCAGATAGCTTTCTCCTCTGCCGTGTCTGTCTCTCCTTCATATGTTTCTTATAATAATACTTGTAATTGGATTTAGGGTCTAACCAGATATTCCAGAATGATTTTATCTCAAGATCCTTAATTACATCTGTAAAGACTACTTTCAAATAAGGTCACATTCACAGGTTCCAGGGATGAGAACATAGACATATCTTTCCAGGGCCACCATTCAGCCCACTACAAATACCAACAGTTATTTTCATGCCATTGCAGGCCAGTTATGTAATCATTCAGCATGTCCCAGGAGCTCTGGCAGCCAAGTGATGTGGTGCATGAAAAACCTTCAACATGTGGTCTTACATACAGTAAGAACCCAATGGACATCAGCTATTATTATTTCCCATCATCACACAATTGGTGAGAGGAAGAAATAGGATTTGAACCAGGCACATGTGACTGTTATTCAGTTTTACTTCATTTTGAGAACAGTTAAAAAGGGGCGCGGGGAAGGGTGCATTGCGGGGAGCAGCCTTTTGCCTGGGCTCGCCGTCCCTGGAAGCTCCTGGGGGAAGGGTGGGGGCCGAAGCGGGAGCACGGACTACCTCAGGGGCTCTGGAGGTTGCATGTAGCCCATGCACAGACTGGAGAAATCTTTGTAAATGCAATAATCGCCCACCCATGAACCTGCAGTCATTCTTACTGGGACCTTTTTTTAAAAATCCTCACCCAGGAATTTTTTTAATGGCTTTTAGATAAAGTGGAAAGGAGGTGGGGCAGGCAGGGGTGGGGGTAGAGAGATAGAGAAACATCGATGTGAGAGATACATGGATTGGTTGCCTCCTGCACATGCTCCTACCGGGGCCAGGGGTTGAGCCTGCAACTGAGGTACATGCCTTTGAATGGAAATCTCACTCAAGACCCTTTGAAGCGTGGGCCAACGCTCTAACCACTGAGCTATCAGCCAGGGCTTACTAGGAACCTTTTAAATATTCTTTAGGTCCATAACTTGTGAAGGGGATGACCTCCCCCCAGACCTCCTGCTGAGGCCCTCAAAGAATAACTCTGAAGAATCTCCAGTCCTCTGTTTCACCATGTCAAAACCCTGACAGTAATTACAACTGCTGCACTAGAGAGCTTTGAGGGTTATCAAGTTAATAACTATAAAGTCTGTGGAGCTCTTCAGAGGAAGAAGCCATAAAAATCAGATAAATGAAATAGTCAATTGGCATGTGTTTATTGTGTCCACAGGGTGCATAACACTGTACTCAAAAATAAAGATTAAATGGGGGAAGATCAAAGGAAAAGAAGGAGAAAAGTTAGTTCTACCAAAGTCTTTCCGGGCTAGAGTATAAGGCTAGCTATACACCAAAGTGATAGAGCCTTCTAAGGCTTTAAAAAATGAAGGAGTTGGTCACAAATAAGTAAGGAAAAGATTTAAAAAAAAACCTCTTTGGCGGGGGGGCGGTGGTAGGGAGAGAACTGGGCAAAGGATTCAAGCAGGCAGTTCACAAAAATATAAATACAACTAGCCAATAAGCAATGAAAAGATGCTTAACTGTCCTCATGATTAATTAAAACAATAAGATACCATTTTTCACTTATCACATAGGCAATTATTTTGTTTTCTGATACACAGTACAGGCAAGGGCATGAAGAAACATGTAGTATCCACCCACTTTGGGGGACAACATGAACCAGACAGTAACCTGTTTAGAGAGCAATGAGTGAATGACTATCACAATTATAATTTTGAGGCCTAGTGCATGGATTCATGCACTGGTGGGGTCCCTTGGCCTGGCCTGCGGGGATTGGGCCGAAAGCGATCTCTGAGTCCGGGGTGCGGGAGAAGCAGATTTGGGGCCAATAGTGCCCAGCAGCAACCTAACCCACGGCTATTTCTGCAAGGAATCAGACTCCCTCCTCTACTGGTCAGAGCATCTGCCCCCTGGTGGTCATTGCACATCATAGCTACTGGGAAAATAGACGGTCATTTAGGCATATCTATATCTATATCTATATCTATATA
>NW_006289713.1:7962517-8012749 GCF_000327345.1 Myotis davidii
TCCCTAGCCTGGCCCACCCCGCCCCCTCTCACAGTCCAGGAGCCCTTAGGGGCAGGAGATGACCTGGAGATCAGGGGAAGGTGACTCCCCACCATACCTCTGCTACTGCCACTGCCGGCAGCACAAGCCTTGGCCAGTCCTGGTTACCTGAGTCTCAGGAGGCCCTGGGTGGCTGGGCAGCCACCATCTGAGGCTTGCCTGCACCTCAGGCCTACCCTAGGCAGCTGGGCAAACGACATCTGAGGCTTGCTTGTGCCTTGGGCCGGCCCTAGGAGGCGGGGGGGCTGAGGGTGGGTCAAGCCACACCATGCACCTGCCACCACTCCCCCCAGCTGGGCTGAAAGGACTGTGGGACTCTGCAGGGCTGAGGGGACTGGGCACCACCATCTTTGTGATGGAGTGATGGTCAATTTGCATATTATCTCTTTATCAGATAGGACTAGAGGCCTGGTGCATGAAATTCGTGCATGGGAGGGGCCCTCAGCCCAGCCTGCACCCTCTCCAAACCGGGACCACCTCAGCCTGCCTGCCTGATCACCCCTAACCACCTCTACCTGCCTGCCTGATGCCCCTAACTGCTCCCCTGCCAGCCTGATTGCTCCTAACCAACTCTGCCTCGGCCCCTGCCACCGTGGCTTTGTCTGGAAGACATCTGGATTATCTGGTTTAACTAGCATATTACCCTTTTATTAGTGTGTATGTATCTTCCCACAGATCCTGCTTGAATATTTTAAATATACTATTCATTCTATAACAGGGCAACTGTAACAGGAGAGATTAAATGGACTTCTTATTAAATGGGCATTTGTAAATTATCAGACTTTTTCACTATGACAAGAGAGTGTCCTTGGAGCATATTATTCACTTTCCTTCATGAGGGAAGAGATGGTATGCAAGGTAGACACAGAGATGCCAGTCCATCAGTTTGTAGAAGGAGCCCAAAAGCGAACCCAGAAATTCCACAGCTAGATATTTGCCCTAGGAATAAACTCACAAAAACATGGTTGGCTATAAAAGTATATTCATTACATCATTGCTCTTAATGACAGAAAATAAGGAACAACCTAATATCTACAGGGAGCACAGTGGTAAAATTACGGATAATGTACATGGTAAACACTAGGCAAATATAAGCAAGAATGAGGTAACTGTTTGGCTGGAGGAAAGTGTGCCAAGGTCCCACATTAAAAGAAAGAAGCTAAAGCAGAACTGTATGCATGATAGAGCCTTTTGTGAATGAGAATATTGGGTGGGGTGGGGGGAGCTTCATGTTCAGGGATGACCCTTGGGATGTGCTATGAACATACCTGGATCTGCATTCCTGGCCCTGCTGTGACCAAAGCCCTGCCCTGCAATGAGGCTGTCAGGGTTAGGTTTGAAGTCTGGGAAATGGGAGATTTATTTTGTTTTCTCTTTGAAAGCCAAAACACCCAGATTCATCACAAGGAAGAAGATAGTATATTAAGATCCTGAACTTGGAGTCTGACTGCCCAGGTTAAAATTCTAATGCCGGTGCTGCTTACTAGCAGAGTGACTTTGGGCACGTCACTTACCTCTCTGTTCCTTAATACCTAAAATACCAATAATTTGAGTACTTACCTCATAGAGTCATTATGAGAAATAAATGTGTTACTGTCTGAGGAGTGCTTCAAGAATTCGTGGCACATAGCCACACCCTCTCTAAGTGTTGTTTCTTCAAGTAAATTGGACTCAAACATTTAGTGACCCATGTCTTGAATCCTAATATGACCCCTTTGTTAAATGTGGCCCCAATACCCAAGGGGGGGAAAGAACGGTGCCTTTTACACATTCAGTGAGCCACTCTACAGGATAATGTCATTTTAAAAAGGATAATTAGACCTCCAATTGGTTTTCATTTTATTTCATTTTCTTGCCTGCAGTTGACAAGCAGGGAGATTATGTTACTTCCAGAGCCGCCAACAGCAAAGCCGCCCAGTTTCCCTATTTCTATAGCAAACTTGTAAAAGAGAGAAGCCTGCTGGTGCAAACTGCTTTGATGAAAGGATGCATCTTAAATGCATTTTAATTTCAATTTGTGTGAATCTTTTGTATCAAATTATGGGTCTGAGGCACCATGCGACTCAGTGAAGAATCCCATTTTCCATCAGTTTGGATGTGTTTGGTGTGCCATCAAGGGGTAAAATAATTAAGACTGAAATCCTATCTCCACTGGAGACTGTCTACTGGTGTCCCACTTCCTGCATTGATCAAATCAGGCGACAGACCACCAATTAGATTCAAGTACCAGCGCTACCCCCTTGGAGGTCCTAGACCAGCCAAATATCCCCAGGCAAGTCAATGAGTCCAAGGGGCTACTCACTCAAATGTGATTGTGCCTGTGGTCTAATGCTAACTTGCAAGACCACCAATCAATGAGGGCAAGCCAAGGTTATTTGACAAAGAACTAAAACAGAAGCTGGAAAATTCAGTAAAGCAGCTGAATTCTGCAAAACCACCAAGTAACTGGTTACTAGGCAGCTGAATTCACATGGTTGTTTTATGCAAGTCAGTAATTTAAATCTACATTGGAAGCCAAAGCAATCAGGCTAGAAAAGCACCATTGATTACATTTTGTAAAGTTTCTCTGGTATTGCATATCAGATGGTCTCACTGCGTACACAAGTTCTTCTCTGTACAAGGGTCCCCTTTCCTGGGACTGTGCACCCATACCCAGCTGCTATGAGTGTTGGCTGCTAATAGGTCAGGGATGCCTCCTTTCACAGACTGGCTCTGCTGACAGGAGTAATCTCATCTAGGAAGGTAGGTATATGCTGCCTACAAGGTCCACCAACAACGTGGGGACTGCCAATGACTGCGGGAAACTGGAATCAAGGGCAGCCTCCTTGCCTTAAGAAAAAATAACACTATAATGTGACTTCTGACCCACTTCCATGAGTCAGTCCAAGGGCTAGACTTTTAACCAGGGTCAGACTTGCCTAGCAATTCCCTTTCATCTTGTCTTTCCTAATCTCCCACAAGGGTCTCCTATAGAGCTCCTGAAAGCATTCTCTCAATAAATCATGCATACCCAAATCCCTGTCCCAGGGTCCACTTCTAGGGAACCCAATTGTATTAGATATCTATCAATGCTGTAACAAATTACCACAAATTTGGCATCTCAAAGAAAGCAAATGTATTATCTTACAGTTCTAGAAGTCAGAAATCTGACGCAGGTCTCCATGAACTAAATCAAGGTTTTGGCATAGTTGTGTTTCTTCTGGGGACAATCTTCCATTTTCCAATATCTAGAAGTCACCTGCATTCCTTAGCTCATGGCCCCGCATCACTGCAACCTTTTCTTCCATTGTCACATTTCCTTTCCTGACTCTGATCCTTCCTGTATCCCTCTCATAATGGCACTTGTAAATACATTGGACCCGACTGTATTTATCCAGGCTAATTCCTCCATATCAATATCCTTCACATCTGCAAAGTTCTCCTTGCCAGGTAACATACTCGCTGGTGCCAGGGATAAGAATATGGACATCTTTGGGGCCATTATTCTGCCTCCCAATGACCTAAGAGAGTTGGTATGAAGAGTTGATCTTAAGAAGCAGACTCAAAGGAAGGGATTCTGGAGGTGGATCCCTGATTGGCAGCCTGGCAGTGAGGAGTCCATCGCTGGTGGGAAATGGAGCATTATCTATCTCTGGCATGTTTGGGCACAATGCAATTGCTAAGACTTTCACCTGCGGATAACTAGACAGGGTATAGATAGAAGTGGATGCACTAGCTTGTACTACATCTCCAGTGCTGGAGAGGAATGACAGATATAGTAATTATCAGGACTGTGAAATCGGGTGGCTGTTGCTGAATACCTGAATCAAAGAGAAAAAAATGACAGCCTCAGGGTAATCACTCAACATTTTAGAGAAAATTGTGTCAGAGAGCCTCCTTGGCAGTATTTAAAGAAATCCTTATCTTCAAGTATGAAAACAGAGCAGGACTAAACTGTAAGATTGGCAAAACTGCAGAGAAGGCTGTATTCTCAGGCTATGTACATGTCCTACAACAAAATCGGGACCCTAGTGCAGTGGTCGGCAAACTGTGGCTCGCGAGCCACATGCGGCTCTTTGGCCCCTTGAGTGTGGCCACGAAGTTTCAATCGCACTGTACGTGTGCGCCCGCACGTGGTATTTTGTGGAAGAGCCACACTCAAGGGGCCGCAGTTTGCCGACCACTGCCCTAGTGGAAAGGAGTGAGACTCTTGAGATGTTATGAGGAAAGATACACTTGATTACCTTCAACCCTAAGATTCCCTGAACCCTCTGGGCCTGATGAAGTGTTCACTCTCTTATTAGAAGACAGGCCCCTTCCTTGCTTGAAGAATAAGCAGTCTTAAATGGAGGAGGTGCCTTACAAAGCAATCCCCCCACCTTCTCTCCTGGCTACTAGATCAATACCAAAGGTTGACTATCAGCCTAACCTGATGAACCAGTGTTGAGCCTTATAGGGCAAGAGGGTTACATGCCATAGTAGTCACAGGACCCTGGCTGACATGACTGGGAATGAATCCCTAAGGTGCTTGGTCAATGGGGGCAGAATATAAAGCTTTTCAGATAAAAGAGAGTTCATTGGAATAGGATCCCTCCTGAGACACAGGATTTACCTCCAGACAAAGCCCTGAGAAACAACTCTAATATGCAATAGAAATGGCTCTTGGAAATCTGGACTTAAGCCCTCCAGGATGGGATGCAAAGGAAAAGGGGGCTTAGTAACTATGTAATTGAAGCCAAATGTTAGCCATTTCTCTGAGGTTTGGAAATCATTGATACCTAAAAAAAGAAATCTGAGCTGACATGCCAGGAAGCCCCAATTCATGGGATCTATGGGAAGGGGAAGTCTACTTGCTGGAAAATTACACAGCTATCTCCTTCACCCAAGAGTAATAAATGTGGCACCATGTGAGAAAAATAGAAAACATAGCAGGACTGAGAACTGCTATCCTTAGAAAGGCCTCTTGCAAGGTTGGCCTTTGGCTGGTATCTGGAAACTTAGATTTGGGAAGGGTTTCCACTATTCTTAGAATTGAGAAGAAAGTTCGCTATGCATAAACTGTGAAGACAATATGGCTTATGGTGAACACCTACTTTCCTCCTGGGAGTCTGAAATTTGGACATGTGCAAGGTAGAGGGTTCCTAAGTGACAATCCCCAATAAAAACCCTGGACACTGAGTCTCTAATAATCTTCCCTAGTAGACAACATCTCATGTGTTGTCACAACTCATTGCTGCAGGAATTACACATGTCCCGTGTGACTCCACTGGGAGAGGATTCTTGGAAGCTTGTGCCTGGTTTCCTCTGGTCTTCACCCCGTGCACCTCTCCTGTTTGCTGATTTTGCTCTTTATCCTTCTGCTGTAACAAATCATGACCACCACTGTATGCTGAGTCCATGAATCCTCCTACCAAATCACCAAGCCTGAGAGTGGTCTTGAGAACCTCTGAAGCACACCATGACAGATATACATACATATGATACATATTTATCTGGACCCTCCTGAGGGCAAGCAGCTTAGTACATCATTAAAAAAAATGCCTTCTTACCATAAGAGTTATTCCTTTTCCTTCTATTCTAGATGGTTTCACTTCCTTTTGAACCTATTATTAATGTGTTCCATCTTATTTCATGTATAAGGAGTTTGGTTTCATACTTGTCTTCACCTTATAGGATTTTTCAGAACTTATTCTGGAGGATCCTTTCCCATTCTCAAAGTATAGGTGCAGACTTTATCCCACTGCCCCAAAAGCTCTCCAAAATGTTTAAATTTTTAATGTTCTTTCCCCTAACCACAATTTCTAAACTACCTCTTGTACAGATAAATGGTGCTAAAATCCTATTGGACAGATTTCGTGGTCCTGCAGGGGGAGAATGGATGATAAGACTAGAATGATGCTGTGGGAGCCCAGGAGGGTATCTGCATCATATCAAAGAGTAGATAAGACTTCCTGAGCCTCATAGTTGATCTTAAAGAAAGGCTAACAATTATCATAGTTGACAAAATCTTAAAGAAATACAAGACTTATCATGGTGAAAAAATTTCAAAGGGACCATTTGGGTGAGAAAGAGAGAAGTAAGAGATGGTTAGAGTCATTACAGGAACCTGCAAGAAGCTCAGATCCTGGAGTGAAGGGGTGGAAAAGGGTCTAGTAAGGCACAAATGTAAGGTGTCCCCTCTCAAGGTCTCTAGAGAAATGGAAAAGTTACTCTAGTAATAAGGACATGTATAAAAGTGAGCTGTGTATGTATAGCTGAAAACCACAAATCATCTCACCAATTGCCCCTCAAGTTGCTAGAGGATAACTCTGGTTGGAACGTTGTTTTTCTCCTCTCTACTCTGGGTGTCCCTTCCTAGGCAACTTCTCTTCCAGTTTCCTTTGCTGCTTTTCTGGTTTCAGTTTAAAATTTAATGTTCTTTCCCCTTAACCACACTTTCTATGGTCCTGTTCTCTGGGCCAGTCTCATTCGCACAAGATGATGGTGCCACAGTTTGATGCTTAGATGCTTAGCCAACCTGTATTATATTTCAGCCCTGGGATTCTTTCCCCATCGTACTTAGATACCTTACATAGGGACAGGAGGCAGTGAGTGGCTGGTCAGAGTCATGGCAGGAAATAGGTGGCATGATGAAGAGGCTAAAAGAGAGTTTATTAGGGCTCTTTATAAAGGTGTGGGTAAGCTGAGGGAAACCCACAAGGAGCGAAACCCTCCAGAACTAGCAACAGTGGGAAGACTGATACCACCCCCAAGACCGAAAGCACAAATAAAGGTAGTGTTATCCCAGCATATAATGGGATCTATTGCTTTTGGAGAGGGCCATCTGATGGGTGCCGTGGCCCACCACAGAGAAACACAACCAGTATTAACTTGTGTCCCATCAGGAAGTGAATCAGGAGTTCAAATGCACTATACTCCATTTAATCCTCCCTTTTCTCCAATCTCCTGTTAGCACCTTCCACTGGCCAAACCCAAGGAGAAACCAAAGGGCAAGAGAACTTACTGTTGGGTCCAAGGGAGCAAATGAATGATGCCTGCTGAAAGCCAATTCCAGCATGTCAGCAGGGCTGAAACATCTGGAGATGGCTGAGGGCATTTCCCCAAACCTGAAAAGGATGCATAAATGATTGCTTGAGGCCAGACAGCTAAATGCATCTTAATCTACATGTTATTGCCTCCTACTGGTCAAACACCTGAACAGCCGTAGGCAGCAATTCCCCAATCTGAAAATGCTTCTGTATACAAACCCTGGCCTTTGATGTGTATATGTCCACCTTGCCTTAGGACAATTTGTGTTAATAAAAAGCAAGGTGTCCTAAGACAAGGAGAACTTAGTTCCTTTAGCTAAGTCTTCTCTGACTCCCCAATATGCGCTTCTAAATTACGTTTCATCTCTGGACTCTTATTTAATTTACACACAGTGCCTTCTCCAGATTTCTGAACCCTTCTAGATGCTGGATCAAGACCACTGGCAGATGCCCATCTCAATGGATGAGTACAAATCAAGACACACACAGAAGAGGTATAAATCAAGGTATATTCAAAAAGCTTTTATTTATATGAAATAGACAACAGACTTCAACATATCAATAGGATTTAAAAGCTTGTTTGGAAATGCAGTTTTGTGCTTCATTTGCACACCTTGGTAGGCAGCCAGCTATTAACATACTCTGATATCTAGAGTGGCCTTCCCCCTCTAGAAGGCTCATAAAAATGCCACTTTTAAGCATGATGGAAGCATCTGAAGAGGGCTAGGGGCTCTTCAGTACCTCTCTGGGATAGCAGATACAACAGAGATTTTGCTGCCTGTCTGCCCCCACAGCGATGCTGACACTTTATAGCAATCATGTGTCTCATAGGACCAATTTCACTTTTCTGAAGTTACCAGGTCTCAGTTGTGATGAACACAGCACAGACTGTCTTTACGCCTCAGTCTCTCTGGGATCTAGCTTCAAACAGGGCTATCTGTGATAATTTCACATTTCCACAGTCAATGGGTTTTAATCCTAATGAACACCACCTATTCTGGGTTCTCCCTAACAAGTGGTATGAAAATCCTGCATGAAATGATCATTCAGATGTTTGCACAATTTCCTGCTCTAACATGCGGTTTGAGAGTTTCACTATAATGGAAATCACCGGTCTCCAAGGGCAAAGGAGTTAGAGGTGGTTAGAGGCTGACGGGATAAACACAGGGGCATGGGAGGGAGGAAAGACTGGGGAGCAAGTGTGCTCCTTTCAGATAGCAGTGATGTCCTTCTGCACAGGTAAGCAGGAAACTGCCTACAGATACAGTTTCACTTCCCTTTGATGTTAAAACTCTCATTAACAGGCAATAAGTGGCTTTGTAGCTTTGCCATTGAATAACATTCCAAAAGCGATGTATTTTCCTTTCAAGTAAAAGTTTTCTGAGCAAGGAAACGAACTCATTTTTCATGCATAGAAAGGTAGCATCCTCCTTAGATGCTATAGGAGAGGCAAGGTGCATACTAGTGGTTAAGAACTCTGATTCTGAAAGAAGCCAGCCAATACGGGGCTTACATAGCAATTCTACCACTTACAGCTTTGCAACTAACTTTCAGAAAGCCACTTAATTTCTCGGGGCCTCAGTTTTCTTACCTCTAATTTCTTATCTCTAAGAGGTAATTATGGCCCTTCCTTACTGAGCTGGTAACAAGATTAAAGAAGACAGAAGATACAGTTCAACATAGCTTTGAAAAATTAAATGTAAAATTGCTATATAAGCCAACCATTATACTTTTACACAAAAAGAATTGAAAACAAATACTCAAATACTCATACACGAATGTAGTAGCACTACTCACAATAACTAAATGATCAGCAATAGATGGATGGATAAACACAATGTAGAACATGCCTAAAATGGACTATTATTAACTCATAAAAAGTAATAAAGTACTGATGCGTGCTACAATATGGATGAACCTCAAAAATGATATGCTGAGTTTAAAAAGCCAGGCACAAAAGGCTAAATATTAATGTGACTTCATATTTACAAAATATCCACAATTGATAAATTTGTAAAGACAGAAAGCAAACTAGGTGGGTTGGGGTGAGGAAGGAATGGCTATGTGTTTGCCTTTTTTGGGAGATAAAAACATCTTGGAACTAGATAGAGGTGGTGGTTGTACACTATGTATGTACTAAATGCCACCGAACTGTAAATTTTAAAATAGTTGATTTTATGTTATGTGAATTTCACCTCAAGTTTTTAAAAAGCTCAGCATAGTGTGAGGAACATGAGAAGTATGCAATAAAAGTTAGCTGTTACAACATCCTATGCACAACTTAAATCATCTTCTGAGTTGCATCCAAACACTCCCATTACCTATAAGATCAAGACTCTTTGCTGGGAAGCCAAGGTCCTCTACAGTCTGACCCCAAATCACATCACCTAACATATTTCTCCACAGCTCCCTATAACAACCATTCTCACCATTCTCATGAATTCTTTGAATAACCTGCTAGACGCACTAGGTCCTACCTCCAGGGTGAAAATCATGCAAACAAAATTTTCCACTCAAACTTGCAGGTTTCAAGGGCATCCTAAGCAGTAGGAACGCTCCTGCTCCTTGGGAATTCTGGGTCAAGGAAACGTACACACTCTATAACAGCCTCCTCAGTATTACCTGAACCTCCACTTAGATTGCTACCTCTGGCCTTCCTTCACTTTTACCTCCTCCTCACCCAGCAATGTCTTCCCACCCTTCAAAGCCCAGGTAATTCACAAAATATGCTGTGACTACCCCAGTCTTCAAGTTCCTTTCCTTCTCCAGAATTCTTCTTTCAGTTCTTAAGGAGTCACCTACTTGGTACTGCTTTATATTTTTAGTTTTCTGTTTTTAAATAGGTTTACTTTAATCTCCAACTATATTGTAAACCAGAGGGGATAAATTCAAATGTCTTAAGGAGCTACATAGTCAGGGTTTATGGTAAACTGGAGAGGACACCCCGTTCTAAAAGGCCGAGTGTCACTACATCTACCTTTTTTCAAGGAAAGCCAGAAATATGGACATGTACTTAAAATATTTTTGTTTTCAAATGTTATTAACTACCTCCAAAAGGAGGACACAGTAGGGGGATACATGTTGCTGAATGTGTGGCTGGTCCTGATCAGACAAAACTGATGGTCAGAATAACCGCTCAGCAGAGCCACCTTAGCCCTCTGTTACTAGAACATGAGCTTGAGTAATTCTAAGGGGCCCGAAGTTCTCTGATCTCATGTTTTAGGACAACTCTGTTAGCAAAAGTGACTGTGTTCAGATTTTTTTCTATAAGAAGCCTAATACTTTTTAAGGCTCACTGTTGGGAAAGAGATTTCAGACTATGTCTTTGAAAACCAGGGCAAAGTGGTGCTTAGATTAAAGGTGATGAAGACTTGGATCATTTTAATAAGTATTTAGATAGTTATCTCATGATACTCATGGTGCTGAGCATGGGCGATAGGGCAAGGGCCAAGACAGACCATCCCTACCCATAGGGGTCTGGGGTCTGGGAGAACAGGAATAAGGCATGCACAAAAGAGAAAACACAAAGATCCATCATCACCAGTGTTCAGGGATATGCAAATTAAAAAGCACTTCATGTGGGCAAAAATTAATGCTTGCTAATGTCATTAATTTAAGGAAATGGTTACTTTAAAAATTGCATAATTTGGTGCAGGCACATTCAAGACAATTTGCTAGTGCCTATTAAGTTTTAAAGGCATATCCCCTGTGACTCAGTAATTCCACTTCTCATAACCATCCTGGAGAAACACTGAAGAGTCCATGACAGTCAAGGATGTTAATTAAAACATTGTTTCCAATAGTGGAAAAGTGCAAATACCCTAGATGTAGACTGTCAGAGCAAACTACCATCTGTCTTCATATAACGAAATACTATGCAGTACATAAACTAGTGAGGTAAATCTATATGTCCCAACATAGAAAAGTCTCTGAGGCCTGGTTGAAGGAAACACACACTAAACAACACTTCCCATTTTCTATGATATAAACCTATAAATATTCTCAATCTGACAAAAATTGGGGTATTAATTTTATTTCCCTGCATAGAAAAAACTCTGAGGCCTGGTTGAAGGAAACACACACTAAACAACACTTCCCATTTTCTATGATATAAACCTATGGGTAAAAACACACGGGAAAAGGTTTACAAAGATCTATACTAAGAGTGGTGGCTTTTCATATGGAGGAATTTCCTAGGGATTGTCCGTGATGGTCAAGGCAACTTGAGGCTTATCTGTAATGTTTAATCTTTTTTAAAAAATGTTCATGCATTACCTGTGTGCTTGAAACAATTAAAAACATTTAAATGGTTACTCTATAGATCTGTTTTCAGCAAGGACATCCTGTGATGTTCCACTTTGCCACAAGCCCCAAACCCTCATAGTTCCCCCTCGTCCACCATTATGTGCCCATTTTCTGTTGTTTATACTACAGTGACTCTCTAACAATTTACCACTTTATAACCTTGAATTTTCACCAAGTTTAAGAACAAAATCCTCCAATGAGAATCACTTGCCCAAACTTGGAAATAAAAGGAGGTCTGCCAAAGAAGCAGAGCCTGAGGCAGACATTCTAACAACATGAGCAGTCTTAGCTTAGCGGGTCTTCCTGAGGTTGCGATAAGCAAGACCCATCTTAGGGCTTGGACCTGGAGCAGCAGGTGTGGCATCTTTGGTGGTGTTCTTCCAGGCTGCATGGTCTCTAGACCTGTATTCCTAGCCCTCCTGGGGATGCTGTGAATTGTCTGATTTCATTTTGAGAAATTTATTTTCTGCTGAAATTAATCAGAATTGGTTTCTATTATTTGCAAATGAGAACTCTGACTTGACACAGTGATCTTGGGAAAGTGACCAAATTTCTTCTGTTTCTTCATCTGTAAAAATGAGGGTCTATCTCACAAGGTTGCAAGGAGAAAAATTATATGCTACATGTTTAAAATATATAAAATATAACTTTAAATGTGTATATGTATTCATATATCAATTGAATAAATTTTATGCACTTGTATAAATCTATATATATTATATATACAAATATATAAAATACCTATATTTAGGTAAAATATGAAAGCATCTGATCCTATAACTTGCATCTCAGGGTTGAGGGCAAGGAGACACAATGGATTTTTAGAATTTATAGTAGGAAAACTACAGTGGATTTACTGTCCTACTATCTCATAGATAAATGGAAAGGCAAGTGATGTAGCTTTTCATGGAGGCAGAATAAATAAATAAAAAGATGCATTTGTGGACCTAGGATGGAATACAAATTATCACTCCAAACCTCCCATGGCTCACTTATTTTGTGTATAATCTGTGGTGACCTTTTCATAGAAGGTCAATTTCCTGAAACCAAATAACTTCCAACCAGGGACCAGCTGTCTTGACAACATTTACAGAACTCACCCATTCTAACATCCGTCACAGTAAACATCATTAGGATTGAATATTTTCTGCAAAATAGCTCTCAAGCACTAAAGTCAAGTCCACAGCCCAAACAGATGACATCAAGATTAATAACTGTTGGGTGCCCATTCCAGCATTCCCTTTTCATCCCAGGTAAGCAAGCTACAGAGGACATGATGGTTTGGAAAGGCCTTGGGGATCCTGGTGTGCAAATTAGTCTGAGCAACAGTTTCTCTAGAGCCAGCAATCCATTCTCCCTGTCCATTCACAGGAGGAGTACATACCCGCACAAAAGGTCCTCCAGCTACTCCATCAGCCAAGGTCAAGTGTGGCTGGGAGTCTTCAAAATGAGCGGCCACAGCAAGCCAAGACAGAAATGGAACTGAGCTGAAAATGAGTGTATCTTTTTCTACTTCTCCCTGGACCATTCCTCGAAAATTACCAGGGCATCTTACTGTGTTCCTCCTTTAGATTTTTCACCAGAGGACTTCAGTCTTCCCCAGGAAGTTCCTTTGCACATCCAAATAACACAAAAAGAGAGGTGAAACATACAAACTCCAAACTCAAGCTGGGAAAAGGCAGCAGCAAATCTCAGCCTGAATCCAAAGCTATCATCAGCTTTAGTCTTAACATAATGACGCTTGATCAAAAGGAATCACAACCACTCTTCCCTTTTTACAAGTAATTCAGGACTGGTTAATGCATTTAAAGATGAAGGAGCCCTCTCAGACATTTTTCTTCTTCCTCTTTCTCCCCTACACTATTCCTTTCTTCAGGAAAATGGTTTATGTATCTTTTTTTTTAATCTCCCTAGCATACTTACCCATTTTTCTGGGTATAAAACCCTGCTCTTTTCCATGGGAAATTCTACGTGGTTTACATGGAAAATAACTTGCTAGTCACAAAGTCACAGAAAACCCCCCCAACACACACACACACACACACCCCTTATCATACTCATTATTCAGAAGTATCCAGTTCAAGAGTGATCACATAACCTAACTCAGGCCAAGCAGCATTTCCTCTGATATATGAACACCAAGAGAAGGCCTCTCACTC
The DNA here is from genome assembly GCF_000327345.1 of Myotis davidii. Classification (NCBI taxonomy): domain Eukaryota; kingdom Metazoa; phylum Chordata; class Mammalia; order Chiroptera; family Vespertilionidae; genus Myotis; species Myotis davidii. The sequence goes on from NW_006289713.1 coordinate 7,976,028, forward strand.
TTGCTCTAAGACTATGAATCATAAGAATAACATAATTTTGAGCTCCTTCTGACCATTTTCCACAAAAATATGGAAGATCTTTGAAGTAGAAGCGGGTAACACCAACATCTAAAGAGAAAAGAGATAAAAGGATGAACAGGAATGGACACAGAGCCTTGGTGTTATCAAATGAGCCTTTAAAGGAATGCTGTTTAATGCAAGAAGAAAATCAAAACAATTAAGTCTATTTACTTGTAATAAGAGGTTGGGAGTTAGAAATCATGAAAGAGTAAAAGGCAAATTGACCTCACAGGCTATAAACAAGCACCTGGGCCATATTGTGAATCCTGGCATTTGTATAGCACCTGCTGAGTGTCCATCTCTAAGCAAGGGGCTTTCATATATCTAAAGATAGGAATTCCTTATAACTCATTCCAATTTATTTAACAAGTGCCTGGCTAAGACTTTGATACAGAGAAGTACTTAATAAATGGTTTTATTGAATGGTTGTTGGTCTGATAAATTCAGGAGACATGGGGACTATAATCTCCCTTGATCTTAACACCCTGCTTCTATTAATTCAGCATAGGCATAGAGCTTTTTATCCATAGGTTACAGAATTGGCTCTAAATGACTGCATTGTTAAGCTGGGGCTCTGCTATCTCATACCCTTGCAAATTTCTCTTCAAGAACCCATCTAAGCTTTAAATTTATTCCTATTCAAATTAATCTTTTAGTTTCAGCCCATCATCTTGGTCTGTCAGCATGATATGGAATCCTGACTCCATCATCCTTCCTTCCAGTTTTGAATCATTTGGAAATTTAACAAGTTCACCCACTACAACTGTATCTGAGCCATTGATAAGTACAAACAAGATAAGGAGAAGAGAGTCCTTCAAGGTGCTGGTGGAAAAATTTCCTTTACCTCCTCAAAAAAAATGACATTAGTAGAAGATCACATATAAACATCCCGTTAAAAGTCAACCTGTTCACCCATCCAACCCATGTTTCACCCTGTTGATAATGGGAGTTGTATAAAATATTTTCCAACTGCCTTGCTGGGTAGCATGCACTTCATGCTCAAGGCTGCTATAACAGTACAATAATCTGATCATAAAAGTAAGTAGAGTTGATTCAATATGATCGGTTCTTGGTGAACCCATTCTGGGTCTCAGTGAACCCAGCTTCCTTTTCCACTGCCTCATAAGCCAGCTGTTTAATAACTCAGTCTGGGATTGTGCCAATCATTTATGTCAAATTCAGTGGCTGGTAGTATCTAAAACAACCTTCTTCCTCTTTCGAAAACTTCAAACTCTGTCAACACCCAGTCTTTAGTCACCCCTCCTTCTTCTATTCAACAAACAAATTTTTAAAGAATGCCTACCATGTGCCTCTATGCAAGGCATTTGGCATATAGCGAGAAGTAAGCAGACGGGTTGCTATTCCTGTGGAGTTAGAATGAAGATTGCTGACAATTGTGTTACAATCAAGAAAACATAAAATGAGAGAATCAGTGGTGTGATTCACTGGGAGTATCTTTGAGGGAATAAGAGATCTGAGTTACTGACTTTGGCTATGTCTTCCTGGCATTCTCCTTATCTCAACCTCACCTCCCCCACCCTGCTCATACACAACAAGGAATTTTTCCTTCTTCTCTGGAAGTTCTAAGAAAAATAATGAAACTGGCCAGCAACTGCTGAGTAGAAATGTCTACTAGGACAAGTCTCAGAGGGTTTTGGCTTTACTCTTTAGAGAACTATTGGTACTGTCAGCCATAGGGATATAAATGAGCATCACACAGTAAAAAGGATGTGTCCAGCATGGATCAAGAACACATTAGAAGTCCATGCATTAGCCAAAACTTCACTTTCCAGCCCAGGGAATGGCCCAGTATTGACAGTACTAGCCTCACTAAACTAGAAAACCCAAGTGCAGGGACATGACTATTTACCCTTCAACCCTCAAAGCAATGCTTGGCACAAAGCAGGTAATTGTGGGCGATCAACTGCATTCATGGCCCCTTTGCCATGTGACTTTCCAGTTCCTATTGCTCAATAGGTGGAGTCTATCTTGTCACCCATTGAGTCTGGGCTGAAACTGTGACTTGCTTTGGCCAACAGAATGAAGTTAAAGTGCTGTGTGCTAGTTCTAAGTACTGGTCCTCAGGTCTTGTTATTTCTGCTTATGCTCTCTGCCACCATCTTGTGCCTTTGCCACCATCATGAGAATACACCTAGACTAGTGAGCAAAGGTGAGAAACCAAAGGCAAACTTTATTGCCTTGGTTTCCCCTAAATTAAACTACCCAGTCAATACCCCCCTCAGGGGACCCCAAGACATGTGAGTAAGCCTAGACAAGATCAGCAAAGCCACCCAGGCTGTCCCCTCCTGGCTCAAAACACATGAGCAATAAAATCTTATTTTTCATTACTAAAGGCCCAGTGCACGAAATCATGCACGGGTAGGGTCCCAGCAATCAGAGACAATTGGGGCCTCCCTTCCCCCAGCAGTCGGCTGCCAGCCAGGGCCTTCCTTCATTCCACACCTCCCCCTGGTGGTCAGCACACGTCATAGCAAGTGGTCGAACTCCCAAGGGGACAATTTGCATATTAGCATTTTATTATATAGGATATGTTACACAGCATTTTTTTTGCTATACACCATTCTTTTAGTGATAGTGCTCAAATACAAGGACAAAGGAAGGGAGGACATTTTCATACTTACCTTGTTAAGAAATTTGCCATATATGTGGTAAATGGCCTCCATATTTAACATATGCTTCTTGTGCCAAAGGGCTCTCAAAAAATAGATATGGAAAAGAAAAAAAAACTCTGCCTATCTGAGTGTCATAAATATTGAGAAGATACCAAACAAAAGGGAAGGGGAGGTTCAAAAGTAGCATCTCTAAATTCTATAGCAACCAGCACCATAAATTTCAGGCTTGGAAGTTCCAACAAACCTACAAGATGAATTTCATCTAATCCTGGAAAACGGAGCTCATGTCTATGAACTGTGCTGGCTTCCTGCCTTCACATCTACATTGAGCCCTAACTCCTTCCACTTTATTCTACTCCACAGAATTCAAAGAGCAATTGAGGAGTTCTGCTTTCTCTCTCATCTGTTAAAGTATCTCTCAAGCAGTCCTTTCCTTGGTCATCCATTTTCCCCCCACAAATGGAAGTGAAAAGCTGTTTTTAGTTGTTTTTAGTATGTTTCTCAAGCTTTGGCTCATGTGTGTTTTAAATTAAGTGACACAGTTAGGAGCATTGGCTCTGGAGTCAGACAAACATGGGTTTATATCCCAGACCTACTGTGTAGTAACCACATAAACTCGGGGAAGTTCCTTAACCTCTCAGAACCTCAATTTCCCTTTCTCTAATGGGAGAATTAATCTTATTACACGAGGCAACTGTTGTTAATATTAAATGAGGAAATGTAAGCAAACTGCTTAGGACAGTGGTTCTCAACCTTCCTAATGCCTCGACCCTTTAATACAGTTCCTCATGTTGTGGTAACCCCCAATTTCATTGTTACAAACTGAACATAATTAAAGCATAGTGATTAATCACAAAAACAATATGTAATTATATATGTGTTTTCCGATGGTCTTAGGCAACCCCTGTGAAAGGGTCGTTTGACCCCCAAAGGGGTTGCGACCCACAGGTTGAGAACCGCTGGCTTAGGAGAATTCCTGGTATATAGCAGGTACCCAATACCCAGAAGCCAGCATGATTCTTTAAGTTCAGGGTCATTTTTTTGAGTTGAGGGATAAGTGTTTGGTGTTTTTTAAAAAAATCCTTTGTCATTTTTTCTGCTGTTAATATGCTTTTTTAATATCTGGGCTTTTCAGAGAGCTCTACACACAAATACAAGGTTACCTGTCAACATTCTTCCTTTTAATCTTCATTAGAATCACTCTATACCAATCCCTAAGGCAAGATATTGATCAAATTTTGACTTTCCATCCCTGGACAATAGGAAGCCACACCAACATTAACCTAGCTCTGGAATTATGAATAATGAGGGAGGATCCTGAGATTACAGTTGTCAATGTCTGCCTGCTCCCCTGCCAGTCAGTAGCCTTCCATTCACCTTGGAACTATTCCCTGGGCTGCCAGCCACTTACAGGAAGCTCCACTTCTTTCTGCACCACCCAGGGCTGCCCAGACCCTGCCCCAGGCAGTTCACTATCATGTTCTACCTTTCTTCTAGTCTGGCCCAACTTCTCCCAAAGCACCAGTCTCAACCCAGGATGTGGGCCTCACTGCCAGCTCCCTTACAATGGCTAGTTCTATGTGTGGACTTGGCCAGGCTATAGTATCCAGTCATTCAATTAAACATTAGTCTATATGTTTCTGTGAAGCCATTTTGTACATAGCTTCTGCACTCAGTTTGACTTTAAGTAAAAGAGCTCGTGCTAGGTAACCTGGGTAGACCTCATCCAATCAGTTAAAAGGCCTTAAGAGCAAAACTGGAGAAGAAATTCCACCCCTGAACCGCAGCATCAACTCCTACCCGAGAATATGGTCTGACAGCCTACAGATTTCAGACATGTACCCATATATATATATATTCTCCATCTCTTAATGGTTCTGTTTTTGGTTTTTGTTTTTTTCTCTTGGTAGAACCCTGGCAAATTCACCCTTCCTCAAGGCATTCCGGCCACCATCACTGACCATGGAGCCAGATCTAAAATGGCCAAAATCTGAACTGACTGCTCCTCCAATTCATGACAAGAGCAACTAGCCCCTAGTCACTAAGTAAACTGATCAGGTTGACTGTCCTGCTAACATTATTATCAAGGTCAAAAGCCAGTAACATTTTACTGAGCCATGACTACAGGCCAAGGATTATGCGAAACACTCTTTATGCACTATCTCATTTAATCTTTTCAGCATCCTATATGATAGAAACTATTATTCCTATTTTCCAAGGAAGTAATTGAGACTCAGAGCCTTATGGAGCCTGACTAAGTTCACCCAGCTCCTGAGAGGTGGAGCTGGTATTCACACCTGCTCCATCCATATCTTTGTGCCAATTTCCATAATTTCTTGATTAGGCTACCCCATCCTTGCTCCAAGTCTTACCCTAAACCCGTATTTTTATATAGTAGCTATAGGGTTGAATGGTGGCCTCCCAAAAGACATGTCTACCCAGAACCTGTGAATATGACCTTATTTGGAAAAAAAAAAGTCTTTGCAGATATACTACTAATTAAGGACCTCAAAATGAGGTATTTCTTGATTAGGATGGGCCCTAAATTCAATGACAAGTACTTTTAAGAGAAGAGAATAAGAGAAGATACCCAGAAGGGAAGTCCATATGAAGATGGAGGCAGAGATTGGAGAGATGCAGCTATAAACCAAGGAATGCCAAGGATTTAAGTAACCACCAGAAACTAGAGAGACATGGAACAGTTTCTCCCTCAGAGCCTTCAGAAGGAACCAACCTTGATGACACTTTAATTTTGGACTTTGGACCTATGTAACTGAGAGAATAAGTTTATATTGTTTTAAACTCTCCCCCCCACCCCCGGCCCCACATCAGTGTGTACTTAAATTTTTGTTATGGAAACCCTAAGAAAGTAATAGTGTAGTCAGAGTGATGTTTTAAACATGTAAATCAGATAGTGTCATTTTCCTGACCAAACCCTTCAGCAGCATCATATTACATGCAAGTAAAATTCAAACCCTTAATGGGGTCCATCAAGCTCTATATAATCTGGTCTTTCCTCCCTACTGTACTCTGCATTCTTGCTCCCAGCTCTATTCACCTCAGCCCACCTGCACTCTTTCTGTTCCCCAAAGCCTCCAAGCCTGTTCCTGCCTCAGGACCTTCAAAACAACTGCTCCCTCTGTCTGGATCACATTTTGCCCAGCTCTTCCTAAGGCTATCTTCTTCTCATCCTTAGTTCTCCCATGTATACTCTATCCCATTGTCCTGTTCTACATCATTGCAGTACTTACACTTGATCGGTTTATGACTAGTGTCTGTTCCCCATGAGAGCAGATTCTTGTCTATTATTCAATGATAAATCTCCAGGACCATGAACAGTGTTGGACACATAGTAAGTGCTCAACAAATATTTGTTTGATAAAGATATTTTGTTGAACTAATCTAACTCCAGAGCTAAAGAAAGCCACCAGAACTGAAGGATGATGGATCTGAGATTCTTCCATCTCCAACTCAGTAGCAAACTTCTGTTCAGGTGATAACAGGTCCGAGTCCAAAGCTCAGTTGTCTCAGCAGCAAAGCAGAGTCCCAAACTATCAGTCAGCATCCCTCCCACTGCTGCAGCACTCAGAGGCCAGGTGACTCATCACAAAAGCAAAAAGGAGCTCACCTCCCACAGGTGCTCTCCACACATGCCCTCCACCCCTCTGCTGCCCTCCACACCCCCAGCCATGCCCTGCCGCTGCTAGCCCACACATTACCCCCAGACATGTATCCACACTTAAGCTCAGAGGACACACCTCAGACCAGCAGCATTTGTCACTTCACTTCTTTCACTCAATAGCTCTCCACCTGCCTTATGGACAGGCCCCTCAGGCTGCTAATGATGCCTTCCCCAGCTTGGGCTGCCAAGAAATCCAGCAGCACTGGGAGCTGCAACCTCTCAGCCCCAGGAATTCTGTAGACTCCAGACTCTCCACCAAGGGTCTGAGCCCAGATTGCTTAGTGGGTCCTACTAGGCAGCCAAATCACAGGCTGGAGGAAGTGGATGAGAGGAGAGAAGGCAGAGGCCTTTCCCAAATAAAGTCCTTGCCACACAGGAAGCCTGCCGGGTATCCATGCCAAGGCATAGCCACAGTTCTCTTCTCTAAGGAACAGGTCGGTAACGGCTATGCAGATGTATGCTTGGCACAATGGATGAACTGAATAAGAAGTGTCAGTTCTAACCTTTTGCAAAACTATCAGATCCCAGCCTGGCCCTATCCCCATCCATGAGCCCCCAAATACTGCACCTGCCTCCTTTGAGCCCTACAATACCCAAGATGGCCTCTGTCACTCCAAGCTCATAGACTCTCATAGCCTGTGCATTATAGTCACCAGGGACGCTTTCAAAAATATGTCAGCTTGCCACGCCCATGCCCCAACAGAGATACTGGCTCAATTAGCCTGGCTTTAAAAAACAAACAAACAAAAAACACTTTTTTTCTTAATAATAGCCACTGCCTCAGAGCTTAACTCAAGCTTCATGAACTAACTCCAACTCACTTGTATTTCAGGAACTTCCTAGTTCCCCAAGCCTTCCCTACCCAGTTCCTTGACTAGTAAAGGTAAAACTGGGAGCATACTCAGATACCTCCCTAGAGCAGATTAGATTCAAGGGATCCCTCACTTTGCTTCCCAGGAACTCAAATGTAAGAAGGAATTTGCTCCCTCGTCTCCAAGAAGCCTATCAAAACAGCTGCCCCTAGTTCAACGGTTCCACCAGACACTGAATGGACACAGCCCTCTGCACTTAAAGAAACTTTGAAACTACTGAGTTTGCTGCAGCTAATGCTCAGATGGCCCTCAGCAGTGGGTGAGGCATTTCAGTTGGATATCCTGAGCTCCACAAGTTGTTCCCTTGGCTTGGCTGCAAAGCCGGGAGACACAGCAAACTTCTCAGAACCAAAGCTGAGGACACCCGAGGTTTCCTGAGACTCCCACTTCCCACCCCAAGAACATCTGAAAGCTCTCTGAGAGCCTGGCGGGCCAGAATTGCCCACGAAGCCCCCAAGACGAAGGTCCCAACCCAGCCTGATCTAAAGGATCCCCCGAGGCACCTGCTAAAGCCACAAACTCCCTGGTGGTATGGCCACACTGAATCAGAATCTCTGTGGAATAATGGGCATCTGGGCAATTCTCAAAATTAGGCAACTTGGGGAAGCAGGAAGGTTCAGTCTTGGCTCCCAAATCGTCCCCCAATTTAAGAATCCCATCCAGTCTCTAACCTTGTAAGTGTTAATGACCACCTGAAATGAGAGATCATGTTTTGTTGAGCTCAGGCAACCCAGCGTCCTGGAGGCCTAAATTGTCAGAATAAGAGTTCCCAGAACTTTAAAGTGATTTAAAACTATCCTCATAAGAAACAAGGGGGAGGAAGCATGTATATCCTGTTATGAAATGCAGACTCCAGGACAAAACCTGGTAGACTGATACAGAATCCCCTGGAAACAGGGCCCAAGAACCTGTCTTTTGTGGAAGCTTCTCCCCTAAGAACTCTATTGCCCACTGACTGTTGAGAACTTTTGGCTGGTGTCTGATAGAGGGGATATGAAGACCAGCTTTGGGGGCCCTAGACCCTGAGACATTTGCTTGAAGACTGGAGATTGCATCTGGAAGACTCTCCTTATCAAACTTACAGAGGCCACTATTTGTGATCCCAATTCCAAGTCAGAATTCTTAAGAAAAGCCTTCTCTCCAAAGCCTGCTAGAAAACTTCAATGCAGGCTGTCAGGTGGTGCTGGCATCTGTGCCCCTTGCAGAAGCCAGGACTGCCCTGGCATAGAGCCCAGGGCTGGAATGAAGATGCTGCACTCAGGAATGGGCTCCTGTTCCTGGGAGGAGCCAGTCCTCTAATTGTTCTTGGATTACTGGATCTCTCTTTTCTGTGAAATGGACTGAGTTGGATCCTAAAACTCAGTACCCAGTTCTCCTGCAAGCTGTGCTTGATAAAAACCACCAGTGAACACCACTTCTATTATCCTAAACAAAGGCTATGGGCTCCTAACGGGTCCTCCTGACCCCTTTCTTACCTCCTCCAATCCATTTCCCACAGCACAGACAAGGTACATCTCTCTAAAAGTGACATCGGAGCATGTCACTTTCCTGCCTGGAACTGTCACTAATTTATTCGTTGCTCTAAGGATACAATTCAAAACCCTTAACTCCATAAGAACTGACACCACTATGCCCACATTTATCTCATGGGCTTATCTTTTTTCCATTCTCTGCCTTCATCACTCAATTCCTCCCAGAGTCTTTCTCCCAGGCCCTCAAAAGGGCCGAACTATTTCTCTCATCAGGGCCTTTGCACATTCAGTTATGGACTGGAGTGCCCTTTTTCTGGTTAATTCTAACTCATCCTCAGAGCTCAGCTTAACTGTCAATTCCCTGGCCATTCTCCCTCCCCAAAACTAGTTCAGGCCTCATTAGCCTCCCTCCTTGTTCCCTTGGCAGCATTTATCAAAAACATAGTGAACTAATTATCTGCATAATTATGTGCTCATTATCTGTCTCCCCCAACAAGCTGTGAGCCAGTGCCAGAAGCACAATGGCCATGTGTGTGTGCTCACCATTATATTCCCAGAGCCTAGCATATAACAAGTGGTCAATAAGTACTTGTTGAGCAAATAAACAAATGAAAGAATGTCAATTAATTAATTAAAAGGTTTAATAAGACCTTCTTTCCCACCCTGAATATTTTCAAAAACTGCTGGGTAGCTAAACCTCTAGACCAGCGGTCGCCAACTGGTGTTCTGCGGACCACTGGTGGTCCGTGAGGCCCAAGCGGTTGGCAACCACTGCTCTAAACTATTGTGTCCTGATTCAAGCAAATTTCTTGATCTGCCTTTGAACAATCAGTCCACAGGTTCAAAAGGGCAATATTTGCCAAATGCATGTGATTTTTAAATTTTATTTATTTATTGCTTAACAAAGTGATTCTTCACTTTACCACACAAAAAATATCCTCTGAAAGGCATTTAAATAGTGCATTCCCTCCAGTGCCCATAAGCTGTATTAAGAGCTCGTTAATTATCTGCCAAGGAGGCTAGAACTATGAGGCAAGTCGTAAGGATGGTTGCCAGGGGGAGAAATGATGATAAATCAGCGTTTAAATGAAAGTGTAAATCATGGAGGAAGTAGGACTCAATTTACAGAAGTGTGATTTGTACACAGCTTATCAGGAACTTTGTTAACACAAAGCTCACTAGGAGGGGGCGAAAACACTGTTGACTTGGAACCAGATTTCTGCCTTTGAAAGCCATCTTTTCCCCCTCCTTGGCCTATTCTCTGCAAAGCTTTTGAAAGTGTCATTGAGCTGGACTGAAGTATAGTCCTGTCCCTGCCATTGTAGCTCACCTGCTATCCCATCAAACTCTCAGGCCCCTCAAGGCTGCACATGTCCTTCCCTAGAATGAATGTAACTGACTTTATGAAGGTCCATTCTGCCTTCAACCAGAGTGTTTAGCAACTTGGAAGAAAGAAGGCCACACTCCAAGCAAGTTGCTGGGAAGGTAGGGTGTGCTCCACCAGAAAGAACATTTATTGAGTGGTTAGTGGGTATCAGCACTTGTGTTCATACTTCAATATACCCTTTATCAATAACTGTGGAAATAAATGAAGAAACAAACAGGGCTTGCTATTACCACCATCACTTGCATTTGCCAGAGACTCAAACGAAGGCAGGAGAGTGGGAAAGCTTTATAGTTAAAAATGGGAAGACTTCATCTATGCTTGATTGAAGGCTGCTGGACTCGGAAGCAAGGTGTCCTATACAATTGGGTAAGGGAGCAGATTTGACTTTCTCTGTTTGGTCCTAAGTTGGAAACAAGGTCAAAATTAGGGAAACTGGCAGTCATTAATCAAGCCCTGCCTGTTTGCAGCCAATTGCTGCAGAGGTTATAGGTAGGGTTCTCTTTTTATATATGGTCTGTCCATTAGTATACTCAATCTCTTACTCAAATGGCACTGCCTCCTTAATCACATGATCCCACGGAGGCTTTCAACAAGGAAGTGTATTGGTTCTCTCCAAGGCAACAGCCAGACCTGTTTCTGTCTGTTGCCGCCTTTAGGGGTCAGCTGGCTCTGCTCTTCTCCTCTGTTATTCCCTGCTTACCCAGGGTGGGGTCTGCGCTCACTAGGATTGCTGAATAAAAGTAATCTCTCCCTCTCTTCCCTTTTGCCCCCCTCCTCTCTGCTCTCATGGCCCTTGGCTTTTCTCTCTGATTAGGCAACTTTATTATTGATATATCTAGTCCCAGCTAAACTCAGACTCCTTTAGGGCCTTAAAGACAGGGCCTAGTCTGAGTTATCATCACAGCCTCAGTATAATGCCAGGCCTACAGAGAATATATGACAAATGATTCAGGAAGAATTCAATGAATGTATTGGTTTTATGGCCAACCACTCATGACTAGGAAAGGAGAGGAAATTAAAACAACAAACATGCAATAACAAAAGGTTAAGAAATCTTAGAATATTCTGCAGGAATGTCTCTGGTCTTCATGAAATGTAAATGAGCCCAAGGTTGGGTCTTTCCTATTCTAGTCCCTTCTCTGACTCACATTCCTAAATGTTTCTTCTTTTTTCCTCTTCAGATTTTCCCCAGCTTTTGGGGTCTTAGAGTTTTCTTGCATCCCAATATATCTACTACAATATAGGAGATGTGACAAGATCTCAAAAATATATCAATAATGTGATTTCAAAAGGAATGATGGTGGATAGGGAATGGTACTTTGAACAAAGTTAGTAATGGGAAAGCTTATAGAAGAGTTTGTTAAGATAAACCCCACAGTGGCCACCCTAGTCCGTGGGAAATGCATTGTTCCCAAAATAACAACTAGAATGACAATTCAAACATAATCATTGTGTCATACAGGAGACAATGTGTGTGTCGTGGCACAGCTACCCCCAGACTTTTGTTTGGGATACAGTGAGAAACTGCTAAGCAAGATTCTACTTATCCATGCCACAGAGTTTATGTCTTTATAGCTAAAATTATCTAAGTCATGTAAGAGTCCCCATCTTGGCCTGTCTCAGCCAAATAATTTAAGGAAAATCAAAACTTTGGGTCCCCAAAACTGACACAGCTCCAATGTTTTGCCATTTGTAAATACAACAATAGCTAGCACCTCTCCTATAACAAAGCAAAGAGGAAATGCCATTTTCCCCACTCTCCTAACCAGTCTATTAAATGCAGTTATGCTTGTCTACTGAGCAATGATAATCACGACCCTGAGGCCTTACAAGATTGGGAAATGCCTTGTGAAGCATCAAACAGAGATTAAATTGTCTCGCCTGTAGTGGTAGCATTAATTTAAATTACAATTCTTTGAAAATTGGTATTGGATTACCAGTTCTCAAAAGACATGAAATTTTATCTAAAAGCGACTCTTTATGAACCAGAATATGAGATTAATGTGAACATTATTTTTCTGGGTCTTTCTAGATGCATGAGACTTTTCTTTTCTTTAACAATTTATTGAATATAAAAACCACCATTTATTTTGGAATGGACCATTACAGTTTTCAAGTATTTCCGCATATTTTCTCATCTAATACCAATACATCAGAAATGTAGATGAGGTAGAAGTTAGCCGTAATATCAGTGCCCCTCCTTTCTACTCTTCTTATACACAGACTTTGCAGCTGTGTTTTTGGAGCACTTCACTCAGGCCACTGAAGACCACTTTGTCAGAATGGGTGGAGAGCTGAAAGTGTCTGGGAATTTACATTCACCATTCCTACCCCAGTCCTAAGCTAGTGACTGGGGTACAGGAGTAGGAAAGGCCCAGCCTTATTGCCTCAGATAGGAACCACTAGGAGGTTTAATCCACACTCTGGAGTTCCCCTGCAGGATCAGGCTGGAGCATCCCCCTGTAAGGCTTTGCCTGTGATCACTCCCTTGATCTGCTTCCCCTCCCTTCCCATACTGCCCCCCTCCCTCCCAGGAGAGAGCACCCCTTAATAAGGAAACTGAATCCACAAGTCAGGAGCTACTCCTAGAGAGTCTGATCGAAAAATCAGAGATAACTATCCACTGTCTACAAATGGACTTAGAGTATTTAGTGACTTGCCCAAGATCACATAAGCCAACCCCAAAATCCATTCATTCATCAGCCATCAATCAATATTTTTTAAGCTCTTACCTCTATGCTCAGAACAGGAAATAGTGAGACAAATACACTAAGTTGCCTATCTCCATTCAAATTCACAAGCTAGTGAGAAAAACAGCAAGACCCAATATAGTGCATTTTTAGCAGACAGTACTTTCCAACTAAAAAAATCTTAGAATAAATGGGTATTCTGTATAGGTTTGAAGATTTGTTTGTTGTTGTTTTTTTTACTACTCCACTTAAAGACAAAAGAAAAAAAAAGCAAGCACTTTACTTAGCACAATGCAAAATGCAAGGTGTCTCAAATCTAACCAGTTGCATTCCCTGCCCATTAGGTCCTGGTCCAAACAATAGTTGGGGAGAGAGATGGATGGAAAGAGGTAGGGAAGGGAGATGGAGACTTAATGAGATCCATGCAGAACTAAAGAGGAAGGAAAAGGCTATGCCCAGGAAGTCTCACCCAGAGGGAAGCAACATCCCTGTACTCAGGTACTATTACTTCCAATGCACTACCACCCCAAACTGCCCCTCAGATGCCAGTTTCCTGGGGAAGATCCGAGCCCACCTTCTTTGTATGAGAGAGGCATCACCAGATCCTAATGGCCCAGCACGCTGAATCTGTGTTCCCGAGCCTGACTTAATTCCCGAGACTCAGAGAGGTAAAGTTATTCATGCAAGTGCATACAATTCAATAAGAGACAAGGCGGAGATTTTAACCCAAGCATGCCTGACTCCAAAGCTTACTGAAGAATAACTAAGTGGAAAAAGGGAAGAGCGCAGTGTACTTATAAACACTCAGTTCTCCCAGGAGGAATAACCACACTGATAAGTTAGGCTGAGTGGGTGCCTAAACATAAAAGGAAATGAAATTCTTGCTCATATATGAAAAAGCAGAATTAAATCTTATATCACAAAGAAATAGCCTGAAAAGAGGGAGGAAAGCATAAAATGAGATGAAATTTAAAACAACAGAAAGGTTCTAGAACTCTAAAGATGTGTCTGCTAGGGAGGAAAAACTAATAACAGAAGCTACAGGAAGTCATTAGTGTGTGCTTACGTTTACCTTTGTGACTTCATTGTGATCCCTCTGTATCACTTGCTATAAGAAAACAGAAAGGTAACCTTGCAAAAGCAAGAAAAGGGTTAAGTTGTATTTTTCCAGTGCACACCAAATCATTGCTTGGGTCAGGCTTTTCCTAAGAACTACAGTAGCAAAATGATATAAGTGGTATTTTTCTCTGTATAAAAACAAAGGTGAATAGCCTTAGCTCGGTGGTTCTCAACCTTCCTAATGCCGCAACCCTTTAATACAGTTCCTCATGTTGTGGTGACCCCCAATGTCATTGTTACAAATTGAACATAATTAAAGCATAGTGATTAATCACAAAACAATATGTAATTATATATGTGTTTTCCAATGGTCTCAGGAGACCCCTGTGAAAGGGCCGTTCGACCCCCAAAGGGATCGCGACCCACAGGTTGAGAACCGCTGCCCTAGCTGGTTTGGCTCAGTGGATAGAGCGTTGGCCTGTAGACTGAGGGGTCCTGCATTTGATTCCCATCAGGGGCACATGCGTGGGTTGCAGCTCAATCCCCAGTAGGAGGCATGCAGAAGGCAGCCAATCAATTATTCTCTCTCATCATTGATGTTTCTCTCTCTCTCTCCCTCTCCCTTCCTCTGTGAAACCAATAAGAACATATTTTTTTATAAAACCACACACAACAGCCCTTGCCGGTTTGGCTCACTGGATTGAGCATCGGCCTGGTGACTGAAGAGTCCTGGGTTCGATTCCAGTCAAGGGCATGTACTTTGGTTGCAGGCACATCCCCTTAGGGGGTGTGCAGGAGGCAGCTGATCGATGCTTCTCTCCCATCAATGTTTCTAACTCTTTATCCCTCTCCCTTTCTCTCTGTAAAAAAATCAATAAAATATTTTTTTTTAAAAAATAAAAAGCACACACAACAAAAACACAAAGGTGAATAGGAGAACACCAGAAATTGCAAAGAAGACAGTCTAACATCATCTGGCAGAGGAAATCTTTGGAAATTAATCTAACTTGAGGCTAAAACCTAAGGAGAACAAATGGGAAAGAAGATGAAGCAGTCCTGAACACATCTGGAAAATGACTCTATGAAGAAAGGATATTTTTTTCAGTGGAATACCCAACCAGGATCTAACCATTTTCTAAGCATAGAAGATAGGTTGTCTTTGGGGAGGACATCTTGTAGGAAATCATAAGGGGTCCCTTCTTTTATGTCTCCTACCCCCTCGAATTCCAGACAGGGGAATCTGGAATTCTTACCTGGCTCCCTGTTTGGGTTTGAAGGTACATTTAAAATGCAAAGAGAGGTTGGGAGGAAAACAAAACCCCATTAACTTGAAGCAGAGCCATTGAAATCTACCCTGCATACTCATTTCTTTACTAGTGTGACCTGGAGCATTTCTCACCTATAAAAATGTGGTGATGGTCAAACTCTATTCTGCAGGGTTTGTCTTGAGAACTCCAAGAATATGTAGAAGCACCTGGCATAGAGGAGAAGCTCAGTAATACTGAATTCTCTCTCTTATAATGGAGGAAGAAAAATGAGAGACTAAGGGAAATAAATTTAATGAAGATAAGGGAGTAGAGAAGGAGAAAGGGGAAACTGAGGCTCTAGCTGTCCCTGGCTAAAATGGAGCCATTCAGAAGCACCCTAAGTGAACTCACCCAACAGCTGGAAGTTGGATCCAGAAAAATGGGAACCATAGAGGACAAATGTCTTTCTACCCAAGAGTATCTACATGGGAGACATGCTTCCCAGGGAATGTGTAGATGCCAATGAGAAGCTGAGAATTGGTTGTACTCATCAGAGCCCAGACAGAGCCTGGAGAGATGCTTATAGCACAGGGAAGTAGTTTAGTTCAAAACCCTCCTACTCCCATTAACAATAGATCTTATGCTTTGGTCAAATCAGGATTTCGGGGGGGTGGGGGGACGACTTGTTTAGAAAACCACACTGCTGAGTGCCAACCCAGCCTTTCTTATTCAATAGGTCTGGGTGGAAACCAAGAATTTGCTTTTCTGACAAGCTCCCAGGTGATGGTAATGCTGTTGGTCCAGGGACCACACCTTAAGAACCACTGTCCTATACCTTCATTTAATAGCCTTATGAGAGATTCTCTGCCTAGAGTTAACTGTGACCTTGGGCAATTTATTCCCCTCTTGGTGCCCCTGCACTTTGTTGGGACACTGTGCAAGATGACCCCTACGAGCCCTTCTTTCTCTGGCATTCTGCAACTTTGCAGGTCTAACCAGCTCAATGCATTTACTGCCTCGTTCTGGGTTGTGAATGGGGAAGAACAGGTGTGCAGAAGTGACTGAATGACAAGGAGAGTCTCCAGAATACAGAAAAAGCAAATACTGCATTTTCCCCCACTGCCCTAGTTTTCTTCCATACTCTAAATGACTCTCCTGACTTCAGTTAAGCTCGCCCTAGGCTCCTGAGCTTGGCGGATATTTAAAATAAAGAATGAGCTGTTTGGTCAGGTAAAGTTTTCTGGAAAGTCCTGCCCTGGAAGGATTCTTAGCCCCTGGGGTTGTGCTTCTGCGACTCAACAGTGACATCTGGTGGTCATCAGGGCGAGTCTCCAGCCCTGGTAACATCCACACATGCTCCTGAAATGAAGATTATGGCACATAAAGGGGGTGCCTAAATTCCCATAAGTAAGCCCATTTCTCAGTCATCTATATGTTTCCTATGCTGTGAGAAAATTATTTTCTTGGTTTATGGCCAAAAACATCAAAGCCTCTGGCTCCTATTTTTTTTTTCCTATTTTAAATCTCTGTCCATTGACCCATTTGAAAGGAGACAATCCTTCCAAGGCTGACAACCCCACTGTGGTTGATGCATTTTTAACTAATATTCAGATTTAAACCATTTGGTTAAAGGAATGCATCAAAGCAATTGGCAGAGAAAAAATACAGCCTAACTTTGCTTCCAATGAGTCAATCTAAGCAAATAAATAGAAGTCATTTTCATTTCCAGTTTAACATAACAAGAATATTTTACATGATAATTTGCTTTAAAAATTCTAGCTGTGAAGTTTAATAGTGCATAAAGCTGTCTGTCATGTTATATTTATGTTACAATCCCAGTTTTGACAGTTCCCCTCAACTAGAGATATTCCAGGCCATGTTTTTTGTAATAACAGTAAGAAAACCCAGTCCCAGAGCCAGGAAAGAATAAAGAACCTCTAACAGGGCTTTGGATGTGGGATTGACTCACCTTTCCCCACTTCTTGCTACCAGGCAAGTTTACATCTTAGGGAAATGGTCAACCACGCCCTCCATTTCAGCCTCTTTAATACATGATCCTAGGTGCCTTTTCAAAGCAAACGGTATCAGGAAAGGCCCTTAACTCACAAGGAATGGCTAATGGCAATAGCATCTGGTATTGATTGAGTACTTACTCTGTGCTGAGCATTATGCCCAGAGCATTATATGCAGATGGTTGAATCTCCACAGCATCACTAGGCAGACAGAACTATTCACAGCCCATCTCATAGATAAGGATACAGGGGCATAACCAGGTGAGGGAGGGCTGTTGATCGAGGTCTCAGGCTAAAATGGGTGGAGGCTGGAGCCTGGACCCTAACATTCTTTTTTAATATATTTTTATTGATTTTAAGGAGAGAGGGAGAGAGAGAGAGAAACATCAATGATGAGAGAGAATCACTGATCGGCTGCCTCCTGCACGCCCCCTACCAGGGACCAAACCTGCAAACTGAGCATGTGCCCTTGACCAGAATCAAACTGGGGACCCTTTGGTCCGCTCTAGCCACTGAGCCAAACCAGCTAGGGCTGAACCCCAACATTCTGATTCCAGACCAGCAATTAGGTCAGAGTGAGCACCACCCATCCCCATCTAGATAAACTCTTCAAAGCTCAGATTCAATGTTTTCTCTTCCTGTTCTGCTTTTCCCAATACTACCACCCCTACTCCAGCCCCTTCAAGTGACAGCAATGCCTCTTGCCAGTGAAATGTCACCCTGCCTTACTACCCCTCCATAGGCTGCTCTTGCATTGAGTGGCTGACATGAATGTAAGCATCTCAAAAGCAGAACTCACCTAATTTGTGCCTGTACTAATCCCACTAGCTAATACAGAACAGTGCAAACAGTCAGCAGCCAGCATGCGTTTACTGAATGAACAAATGAATAGACCTTGAGAAATATACTTCTGCTCTGTATGGACCCCTTGGGTTGGGGGAGGGGGCTAATCGCATTGGAGGGGGTGGACAGTAAGGAGAGAATGAGGAGGTGGAGTATAACACAGACACCCATGGAATCACTCAAAAGAAAGCTGTGGCCCTAGCCCATTTGGCTCAGTGGACAGAGCATTGTCCCATGGACTGAAGGGTCCTGAGTTCGATTTCAGTCAAGGGCACATACCTTGGTTGCAGGTTCCCCGGCCCTGGATGGGGTGCGTGCAGGAGGCCACCAATCGATATGTCTCTCTCACATTGATGTTTCTCTCTGTCTCTTTCTCCCTTCCACTCTCTTTAAAAAATCAATAGAAAAAGTATCCTTGGGTGAGGAATAACAAAAAAAAGGAAGCTGTGTATGCAGGGCTGTCACTAAAAGCTGGTGCATTCCCACCACTGAACACGGCAACTTCAAGTCAGTCAGGCACTGTAGCATGGAGCTGAAACAGAGAGGGCCCTTCCCCTTTTGTGTCCCTGTTGTGGGACATTTAGGTCATATATAACACTCTCACTTCCCCCAGCATAGAATTTACTACACACTCACACTCACACACTCACACACACATCCAATGACTTATCACTGTCTGCTTGTCTGCTCCTCTCTAGACTGTGAGCTCTCTGAATGCACTGACTATTTATTTACTTCCATGATAAATACTAGGCATCTGGACGGGACTCAATAAATACTTTTAAATCATTCAAACTTTAATTTCAGCAAAAACTACAAAGCAGCGGTAAGGGAGAAGTTTGTTCAAATTCAGAGCAACTGCCATGGTTCCTTAGTCTTTTACTGAAAGGGTGATATATGTGTGTTCATATTTTATAGATGCTAATTGTTGACAACATGATTCGGTGGCTCAACAAATTGAAACTGACACCAGCAACCTGCTCAATCCATTTACAATCTTTCATCATCAGTGCAAGGAACTTTGTCAACTGAGCAGGGCCAGCTTCCCTATGAAACCAGCATCTTGTTTCCTATTAGTGATGAGCATTACAAGTAAACAGATTGGCTTAGCGTGTTAAATTGCATCCAAGAGCCCAGCAAAAATCACAAGCTAATGTAGAGAAATAAAAGTAAGGAGAGGGCAGTCTCACATCACTGCACATTTACTGAGCAAAAGTTTTGCTAACCAGTTTCTCTAACACCAGCCTTGCTGTATCCTACCCTCCACATAGTACGCAGAGTGGTCTTTCTAAAATGCCAATCAGCTTTCATCACTTTCCTGTTGAAAATTCTTTAGTTGTCTCTCCAGTCTCTGCTTATCCTATCATCCCAGACCCTCTGAGATCTGGACCTTGCCTATGTCTCTAGCCCAAAACTGCTCCTTTCTCCTTATTTCATCACACATACACACAAACTACACTCCAAGAGTATCACATTACCCATGAATGACTGTAGAGTCTCTTGCAACAGGACCCTGTTGCACATGTAGGCCTCTCTTCCCGTTTCTGGAACACTTTCTCTGCCCTTTCACCTACCTAATTCTTTTGAGATTCAGCTCAAGTGTTTTACTATATCCGATAGAAAGTTGAATGGTGCCCCCCCGCCCACCCACCCCCACGCAAAAGATATGTCCACACACTCACCCCCAGAATGTGTGACTGTGACGTTGGGAAACAGGTCTTGCAGATGTAATTATGTTAAAAATATCCAAATAACATCATCCTGAATTAGCTGGGTGGGCCTTAAAAGCAATGGTAACTGCCCTTACAAGAGAAGCACAGAGGAGATACGCAGAGAGGAGGAAGAGAGGGTCCATGTGAAGAGTGGAAGTGACTGGAGTAATGCAGCTGCAAGCCAAGGAATACCTAGAACCAAAAGCAGCTGAAAGAGGCAAGGATGAATTCTCCCCTAGAGCTTTCAGAGAGAATGTGACCCTGTTAACACCTTGATTTCAGACTTCTGGCCTCAATAACTATGAGACAATACATTTCTGTTGTTTTAGGCCCCTCAGTTTGTATAATTGGTTATGACATCCCTAGGAAACCTGGCCTCCCTTTCAGGTGCTCTTTCCTACCTTTCCCTTTTCATGTGGTTTTGCAATGGCTATGTGACTTTGTTGCGTTCCACACTAGGCCCCTGGAAGGTAAGGATTTTATCTTCTGTGAACTTCTCCCAGATTCTAGCATTTTCTTGAAGGGTCACAGGGCTATCAGCAGAGTAAAGACAAAATGATAAAGAGTCAAATTTGCTCTTTAAAATCCTTAAATCACCCACAAATGTCTTCTGAAGCAAACCTCTCAGTTCCTCTCACGCCCCTTGCTCAAAGCTTCTCTTGGCCCTTAATTAATTCCTTCACGTCTTTGTCGACAAAACCATCACCATCCACCTACCTGGCCCCCTGATTCAAGCATCTCCCTTCTTTGTCAAAGGGTGACAAGCCCTTAAAATTATTCATAAATAATTTCCCTGGGTTTCAAGCTTGCATTCACTGTTTCAGGCTTGAGCACATCTATTGCCTGTGGGCTCACCTTTATTGAATGAAATGGTGGGCCAACTATAGCATTTAAAAGGTTTTTCTTATTTTTTCATTTCACACCATTAAAGGGGCATACACCATAATCCTAGATAAAGTATTAAATTAACAAATGGAATACTGATAAATGCATAAAATGGTGCAGTTGCTGTGGAAAGCAGCTTGGTAAAAGTATTGATACACACTACAACATGAATGATACTTGAAAACGCCATGCTAAATGAAAGAAGACAGCCACAAAGTCCACATATAGTATTATTCCATTTATATGAAATGTCCAAAATAGGCAAATCCATAGAGTCAGAAAGTAAATTAATGGATTCCATGCACTGAAAGTGAGGGCTGGATGAGGGAAAATGGAGTGTTAGTCAGTTAGGGCTGCTTAATAAAAATGCCATGGACCAAGTAGCTTAAAAACACACACGCACAATTCTTTTTCACAGTTCTGGAGGCTGGAAATCTAAGATCTGGGTGCCAGCATAATTTGGTTCTTAGTAAGGGTCCTTTTCCTGATTATGTCCTCACATGGCTTTCACTGGTACGAGAGAGAGAGAGAGAGAGAGAGAGAGAGAACCAAGTTCTAGTCTCTTTTTCTTCTAATAAAGACACTACTCCTACCACTGGGGGTTTCCACCCTCATAATCTCATCTAAACCTAATAACTTCCCAAAGGCCCCACCTTCAAATATCATCATATTGGGATTTCAACAAATGAATTTGGGGGGAATACAAACATTCAGTCCATAACATGGGGAATGACTACAAATGGATACAAGGCTTCTTTTTGGAGTGATAGAAATGCTCTAAAATTGTGATGATGGATGTATAACCCCAGAATATATTAAAAACCATAGAATTGTATACTTCAAATGAGTGGACTTTATAGTATGTGACTTATAAATCAATGAAACTGTTACAAAAAAAGGAAGGAAGGGAGGGAGGGAGGGAGGGAGGGAACAGAGGAAGGGGTCACAACTCAAGAATATCAGGAAATAATATGTCCTAGAGAAAGATATTGTCCTGTGAGAGATTCTAACTCTGTGTAAACAACACAAAGCAGATGCAGGAAGAAACATTACATTAAATCCAGGACAACGAGAGTTTCCATCTTATAAAAAGGTAATACACATTTGTTATGTGGCAGCACTATTCTAAATACTCTGGAACACTTAGAAAAAGTATATAATATCATTTATATCACTCAAGCCTCCAGAACCATATGTAATAGGTAATACATAATTACTATTTTACAGATGAGAAAACTGAGGCAGGGAAGTTAAGGTGTTTGCCCACAACCATTATCTGGTCAATGAGAAAAGCCAAGCCTGACTCCAAAGTCCAATGAACAGTTGGGTAGACAAGATGTACCCATATTAAAGGATGAGGGTCATAATCTGAGGACAAGAGAATGGCCAGGACAGTTGATATCCTCTCAGGTCCCTGACGGGAAAATACTTCTATAGAGAAGGTCTCGAAAGACTTGATGGGGGAGAGAAATTCAGACAGCTGGACATTTGGAAAGGGGAACTAAGTTCCTGTATCTCAGGGCACTGGACAAACATCAGTAGAAAAAGTGAAGTCCATTTGGGATGTGTGTGAACCCTAGCGGGAGATTTTCCAAGTGGAAATCAAGGGCTTTGCCAACTTCACAGGGATGAATCTGGCTCTGGGAGTGCCAAGAAGCATTCAGGCAGAAAGACCCACATTTATTTTCAGGTCTAGAACAAATTTGATTGGACTGAAAATCTGTCTCAAATACAGTCTCTTTCTACTGAACACAAATGAAATATCTAGATCGTAGCTTCTCAACCTGTGTTCAATGGAATACTGGTT
This sequence comes from Myotis davidii, assembly GCF_000327345.1. Taxonomy (NCBI): domain Eukaryota; kingdom Metazoa; phylum Chordata; class Mammalia; order Chiroptera; family Vespertilionidae; genus Myotis; species Myotis davidii. The sequence continues at coordinate 7,998,389 of NW_006289713.1, forward strand.
CTGCCTGATGCTAGGATGAGACTGAGTGGAGAGAAGAAAGTTACATGGTTAAATAAATTTTGCCAACACTTAATAAAACAGAATTAAGGTTTCTTTAATGAGGAATTCACTCCCCTCTAGGCCTTTGCCTACTCTTCCCCTCCTTCCTTATTATCTGCCAAACTGTGGTGTCATTTCTTCCACAAATCTTCCCTGGACTCTCTGAATTGACTTAGAATCTTTGATTTTTTTTGTTCCCAAGACACCCTGTACTACACTCTCATAGCATCCATAATGCTTTATTGTTATCACCTACTTGTCTTCTTTTCTTGCTAATCCATGAGCTAGGTCATTGTGATGATTAATATTATATGTAATCTTGACAGCTAAGAGATGCCCAAGTAGCTGGTAAAACATTGTTTCTGGGTGTGTCTGTGAGGCTGTTTTTGGAAGAGATTAGCATTTGAATTGGTGAACTGAGCAAAGCAAACAGTCCCACTCAGTGTGAGTGGGCACAATCCAATTCATCGAGCGTTCCAACAGAACAAAAGGCAGAGAAAGGATGAATTCCATCTCTCTCTCCTTAAACTTGGACATCAGTCTTCTCCTGCCCTCTGACATTTGCACTCCTGGTTCTCCAGTTTTCAGATTCACATCAAGATTTAAACCATCAGCCTCCTAATTTTCAGGCCTCCAAATTCCAACTGAATTATACCACCGACTTTCCTAGTTCTCCAGCTTACCAATGGCAGATCATGAGTTAATTCCTACAATAAATCTCTCTCTATAGTCAGCCCTTCATATCCATGGGTGCCACATCCACAGATTCAACCAACCGCACATTTAAAATATTTAAAAAAATTATATGTTGCTGACATGTACTATATAATTAGGTCTAGAAGGTTGTGTCTGTACTGAACATGAACAGACTTTTTTCCTTATCATTATTCCCTAAACAATACAGTAAACAATTACTTATATAGGATTTACTTTGATTAGATATTATCTATGTATATAAAAGCCTAAGCAACCGTTCGACCAGTAGGTATGACACGCACTGACCATCAGGGGGCAGACGCTCAACACACAGGCATGGAAACATGGAACAGACTGATGAATCTCAGAGGAAAGGTGGGCAGGGGGAGGGCGGGAAGGGCTTAACCAAAGATCTTATATGCATACTAGAGGCCCAGTGCACTGATTTGTGCACCAGTGGGCTCCCTCGCCTGCAGGGATCAGGCCAAAACTGGCAGTCCGACATCCCCAGAGGGGTCCTGGATTGCGAGAAGGTGCAGGCAAGGCCGAGAGACCCCACCAGTGCATGAATCCATGCACCGGGCCTCTAGTAAGTAATATAAGAGATGATGAGTAATGTAGACATGAACCAAACCCCCATCGACACTGAGGGATGACTGTATATAGACAGATGTAGCCTATAAACATTTATCCAATTTTTCTCCAGAGCAACCTAATACAGTAATAAAAGGGTCACATGTGTCCCACTTATCATGGTATCTCCAAGGTCTAGCATTCTGCCTGTCTCATAGTAGATGGTCAATAAAATAGTGGTTAAATGGACAAATGAGTTGCAGTCTATCTCCTTGTAAACTCCACTGCTCTCATAAATGCTGTCTCTACTAACAATATCCTGTCACTGCATGCTCTGGCCACAGATCTCCCTATACCCTTTCTAAGGGGATCTGCTCATCCACAGTCCTGCTGCCTAGGGGGCTGTGTTCATACTGCAGGTTCCTGTCCCTATCCCTAAACACAACTCTCACTAGAGAGAAGGAAATGGAACACAAGCACAGAGAGAAATGGAGATGGAAAGAGGCAAAGCAGAGAATGTAAGCCTGAGAGGAGTTGTCATTTAGAGACACCTAAAGTCCAGACACTTAAACCTAAAATTCTTCAGGTCCTTTCCTTGAAATTTATATCCACACTGTCCATATGGTAGCCATTAGCTATTTAAATGTAAATTTAATTAAAATTATAAAATCAGAGTTGCACTAGCACATTTCAAGTGCTCAATAGTCATGTGTGGCTAATGGTTGCCACAATGGACAGTGCAGATGACAAACACTCCCATTGTTGCAGATAGAACTACTAGACAGCACTGTACTCTATCTTTACAGTACATCCCACTGACTGTGAACAATGTAAATGCAATGTAAGAGCTTCTGCTTCTTATAACCACAGGAGTCAACCAGAACACACATTACATGATTCAGTCCATTCATTTAACATCAAATTTATACTGATGTACAAGGTATCTTTGCGTGCTATGGATACATTAGTGAATTGAACAGAGAGTTCAGGCCTAGTAGAGCCTCAATTATAACTTTCCAAAAGTTAGCAGATCATGTTCCCATCCCACTGAGTCTTTTCTGTTTGAGCCCAAATCAGTCCTTTAGACAGCCCTTGGGTGGCATGGATCCCAGGGCCTCAACCCTCTAGGTTCTTTTCTGCAAATAGTTCAGGTTATCAATATCCCTCTTAAAACTTAGAGCCCATAACTACATATAATATTCCAAAGAGCCAATATAGAATTAAGTGGGCTATTATTTCACTTCCTCTAAATACTGAATTTCCATTAATTCAGCTTGAGAATGATTTACTTCTAAGAAAGCAGTCACATTTTACGGCTGGTTTAACTTAGTGAATAGTCAAGTCAACAATGTTTCAAACTTCCTTTCAACAAAAACTGCTCTTCAGCTTGTCTATCCAACCTTTACTTAAGAAACTGATGTGAAGAATGGCCAAAACCGGCCCATGTGTTGCCTCCTTTGGCACTCCTACCTGAACACTGGTACCCTCACCTTCCTACCCAATCACAAAAAAAACCCCAAGCGAGGCATTGCTAGGTGTGCTCAGAGGAGAGAAGGCTGGGCCCTTGATACTGCTCACACAGTCTCCTCTATGTACTAGTATTGTGGCTTCTGGTATGTCAGTTTAAAACCTACTGTTAGTTTCTCATACTTTTCTATAAGAGTTGCTAAGGACAAAGGGGAGGAAATAAATATCCCTGGGCATTCTAGGGGTGTAGTTAAAGTATCTTCTAGAAACATGAAATTATTTGGGAGCCTCATGTTTGATCTTAAAAACATTCTTGGAATTTTCCATGTACTCCATAATCTTTCTGTGTGAATTTTAATATACCACGTCCCCTTCCAACCAAGTGTGTGTGTGTGTGTGTGTGTAGTATAGTGTAGACTCAGGAGAGCCCCTTGGGTATATGGATACCTCAGTTTTAGAAACATTGTCAGAAAAGAGATTGCTTTTTTGTTGGCTTGGCAGAATAAGGTGACATCATCCTTATCATATTTGCCATAAATGCTTATGGTGTGACAGGCATTGTGCTATCTGATTAATATTGTGGCCACCTGTTGAGGTGGACTCTCACTCAGAGTTTGGTTCAGATGTTAAGACTGATTATACCACATACACCAAGAAGCTATGAAAAGGTTTATTATTTATTTAATGGAGTATTGTGGGACAAATAGGACAGGTATCTCAAGCTGACCTGAAAAATGGCTTGAGAGCTCAACACAGGAGAGGAGCCTAGGTCTACTGGCCTCACCTCATCTCATCACTTCCCTGTGTTGGCTGTGGGCTGAACCTTTTCTGGTTGAGGCCCTCACATCACAGAAATGAACTGTGGCTCCAACTGGATGAAGCTAGACAAGGATGATCACAATAAAAGCAGAACATATAAGACTAAGATTGCACAGGTGTTCTCAGCAGGAGTTGGTAGCAGTGATATGATCATTCTCTCAGTTCCTGGGTTGGGTGCTCAGTAAGTATATTCATCTGCTCAGGCTTTCATAATAAAATACCACAGACTGGATGTCTTGAACAACAGAAATTTACTTCTCATGGTTTTTTAGAGACTGAGAAGTGCAAGATCAAGGTGCTGTCTAACTCAGTTTCTAGGAAGACTTCTTTTCCTGGCTTGCAGATGGCCATTTTTAACTGTGTCCTCACATGGTGGAGGAAGAGGGAAGAAGGGAAAAGGAGGGGAGAAAGAGGCAGGCATGCATTCTGGTGTCTGTTCCTATAAGGACTCTAACCCTTATGATTTCATTTAACCTTAATTACCTCCTTTTGGCCCTGTCTCCAAATACAGTGAGATTGTGGGTTGGAGCTCCAACATATGAATTTAGGAGACACAATTCAATTCATAGCAGTGAGGAAAGGCCCCACGGAGTGCTTTAAGTGATTTATTGGGTGGGGAGAAAAGAGGTATTCTGACATCCTTAGTAATACAAACTGCTCAATCTGACCATACCAGACAGAACTTCATAGGAAAACACATTGGGAAGAAGAATATATGGACTAAATACTGATATTCTGATATTAGCGACCAAGGAGAGTAATCCAGCCAATTAGACTGAGAAAGATGTATCAGATCTGAGGCCCAGCATAGCATTATCTGTTCATGCATACATCATCTGTATCATTCTCATAACTCTTCCTCCCAGGGAAGTAGCTTTGGTCTTGTAAATCCTATGAGCACTGCAAGGGGGAACAGTTATACTCTGACTCAAAAAATAGATTATTTTTCTTATTCCATCTTAACTTCTCTTTTCTGGAAAGTATAAAACAGCATTCCCTCTGCAATCTCTTTTTTCCTTGCTCTTACTTCATTTCTTCAGCAAACATTGAAGGGTATTAATCAGGTCTCCTAACTATGACTCATTAGTCAGATATGAAGTTGCCTATCTTCTTCCTTCTGTTTCATGTAATATGAACATGATAATAAAGATATTTCTAGCTTCTTTTTTTCTCTTTATTTTTGGCTCAGAATTAAATTTAATGCTTAAGTACCAGAACTATCCTTAGCCTAGAATTCTGATATTATAATTTCCTGTCTCTAAAACATCACTCTTGATGTTCTGTTCTTCAATAATTCTTTTATATAAATAACTGTCACTGTCATATTGTTTAAATGATTTTTGAATGAGGAGTAAAAAGATTGTTTTGTAACATGTATATACATATATGTGTAGGTATACAATATATAACTGTATATAATAAAGAATACTATGCTTAATAATACTAATGACCATGTACTGGAACAATTGTATGAGCCAGACCCTATTCTAGATTGTTTACATACATCATTTCATCTAATCCGCTCATAATCATGTTCTTTTGTGTCAGTACATGAGGATGACTCACTAACAGAGTCTAATTACAAGTCGAAGTCAGAATTTCCAGGTCAGGGCCAGGTCTTTAAGCAGAAATTGGTTGCAGAGTACAGTGAAAGACACGGAGTCCAGGAGTACTAGTTGATTCACCAGATGCTCAGGAAATATATTGATGTTGGGGATAGATGAGAACCAGGTAGCAAGCTGGAGGCAACATATGGCCAAAGAACAGGGACAAGGACAAATAACCATTTACTAGCAAATAGTTATCAAACATCTTCCAGTGGGAGTTTAGAGTTGGACAGAGGCTATTATAACTCTCTACTACATAAAAAGTGGAATGGAACACTGCAAGGTAAACTGCTATGGGGATTCAGGATCTCTCCAACTTTGGGAAAAACAGTGCACATTCAATAGGTCGTCTACTCATCGATGAGATATAAAGACAAATAAGACACTGCTGCATCACTGCTCACCATCTAGCAAAGACAGAACATACGGGATTTCCTTATTCACCATGCTCATAACAGCTTAGTTCACAACAGCCAAAAGGTGGAAGCCAACCAAGTGTCCACTGATGAATGGATAAACAAAATGTGGTATAAACTCACAACAAAATATTATTCACCCATAAAAAAGAAGGAAATCCAACATATGCTACAAAACGAATGAATCTGGAGGACATTAAGTCAAGCGACATAAGCCAATTACAAAATAATAAGTACTATTTGACTCCACTTATATGAGTTAGTTAGAATGGTCAAATTTAGAAAGAGAAAGTAGAATGGAGGTTGTCAGGGTTCTGGTGGAAGGGGGAAATAGATGGGAATATGTTGATTAATGGGTATAAAATTTCAGTTTTGCAAGAGAAAAGAGTTCTGTGCATGGATGGTGGTGATGGTTGCACAACAATGTAAATGTACTTAATGCCATTGAACTGTATACTTAAAAATGGTTAAGATGGTAAATTTTATGTTATGTATATTTTCACCACAATTTTTAGAATTAAAGAAAAATTTTTTTAAAGAAAGCCTTAGGGATCAGATTGTATTTTGGACTTGTTAAAGACATAAACAGATCATATATATATACATACTATATACATACATACACACACACACACACACACACACACACACCAGAAAGAACTTCATAGGAATTTGGCATATATATACCAAAATTAAGAATGATCACAAGTGTAAGCAAAAAGTGAAGAAGACAGCCCTGACCGGTTTGGCTCAGTGGATACAGTGTCGGCCTGTGGACTGAAGGGTCCTAGGTTCAATTCCGGTCAAGGGCATGTACCTTGGTTGCAGGCACATCCCCAGTAGCAGGTGTGCAGGAGGCAGCTGATCGATGTTTCTCTCTCATTGATGTTTCTAACTCTCTATCCCTCTCCCTTCCTCTCTGTAAAAATAAATACAATGTATTTTTTTAAAAAGTGAAGAAGACAAAGGGTACCTGCCAATTACTCAGAACAATACAACCGTGATACCTAGCTCCATAGTTCAGTCTCTGAACTGTATGTGGAATTTATTGAGGAAGACATGGCCGCAGGAAGAAAATTAGATGCAGGGAAGCAACAGAACCTCAGGCTGCCCCATATATCGTGGTTACCTCGGAATCATGGGGTTTTGCCCAAATATCCTCTTGTCTCTTTGTGCCAACCATCCTAAAACTGGTGATTTCAGGCCACGCCCAGTAAGGCGTAATTGGTACTATAGCCAATCAGCCAATCATGTAATTTAACAGAGGTATGAAAAAGCATCAGCAGAAAATTTAGGAGTCCCCACCTTTTGACTCCTGAGTCATGGAAAGATCCTAATAGCAGCCTAAGTTATTAGGACCCATTTTTAAGATTCTTTTTTAAAAAATATATTTTATTGATTTTTTACAGAGAAGAAGGGAGAGAGATAGAGAATTAGAAACATCGATGAGAGAGAAACATCGATCAGCTGCCTTCTGCACACCCCCTACTGGGGATGTGCCCGCAACCAAGGTATATGCCCTTGACCGGAATCGAACCTGGGACCCTTCAGTCCGCAGGCCGACGCTCTACCCACTGAGCAAACCAGTTAGGGCACGTTTCAGATTCTTGTGGACTAGGGACCCTGTTTGGGTTCCCCTTAATGGAGAGCCTGAGACAGGATGAGTACAAGTCGTTTATTTTGGAGCCAATCCCAGGCAATTGAAGGGAGTGAGAAACCAGGGATAGTAAGACAGGCAGGGAGAAAAAGACCAAATAAGAGTGCACAATTGGGGTTCCAGTTGTTGGCTAAAGGGGTTTGATTCTTCTGGAAGGTCCCTAGAAAAAGTAGATAATGCTCACCTAAAGGACAAGGGACAGGAAAATTCGTTCAGAGACTCTCATCCTCTGTTGTGTGAGATTATCCTCAGGCACATCAACTCCCTGTCATTTTTAGGGAGCTTTTGGAGAAGCCAAGCAGACTCTGGCAGCTCAGAAAGGAACTTGAGGACGGAACACTGTAAATATCTCTGCAACTCTACACTTCAGGTAGGATATATTCAGGAGATTCTGAGCTTCCATAGAACTATCCCTCACAGCTAAAGCTGAAACTGGAAGTGGGAGTAAGATATGGGGCACCAAAAGTATCTGCTATGTGAACCTTTCGAGTCCTGGAAAAACTCAAAGAAGAGGTGTTGACACTGAAAATTCCACATGCCTATTTCCTCTTGGGATCCCCGGGTTTATTGTGCCCCTCATCCCATAAAGTCCTAACAATATGAGCTTTTCTCATTTTTTGGTACTTTGCCCCTTTCCATGTCCAAATTATATAGATTCAGTACCAAGTTATACAGATTCTATACACAATAAAGAAAATACATTTTTAAATATTCCACAATAAGGAAGAGCACATTACCTCCCACAAGCAATTTTACCAATTTAATACATAAAGAAATATTGGAAGGAGAGGAGTATAATATTGCTTCATCCTGGAGTAATTATATCTACAGACCTGAAATGTTTTTGGAAGGTCCCAGAATAACCCCTCAATTCTGACTGAAACCACCCAAACAAACCGGCTGCGGCAGCCTTGGAGGTGTACCACTCAGAGCTCCCTTCAATGGAGAGTCTGCCATTACAAGTGCAGGTAGTTGAAAGCCTCCAGCTGCAGAACTTTAGGATATAGCCCAGTATTCAAGCCAATGCCAACATCTGCCTGGGCAGATTCTAACCAGTGACTACACACAACAGAGATATTAGGGTCCTATAGTTTCTGTCCATGAACCTCTAGTGGCTAATCTCTACTCTGGGGTTTCCCCTCTCCTTTCACAGGAAAACTTCCCTGTCAGTACTTCACTGTGATCTGAAGGCCTTCAGATAATGAAACTGACCCTGAGAGATGGAGTATATGTACCCAGCCCAATCTCTTTTAGAAAATCCATGCTAGAGCTGGCAGCAGAAGGCACATAGCCCCAGCTCCTGCTCCAATGCTCCACACAGCCACATATCTTATACTCATAGACATGGCAGTTGTCTCACTAGGTGCTCAGACAGCCAATTATATGTCTTCATAACTCCATTTGCTACACTCTAAAATTGTAAAATCTCCTTCACACCAGCTCCCAGGGACTGAGTGAAGAGGAATAAAATACTTCTTGTATCTGGAAGAAAAGCCATAAATAAATGCAGAACTATGCAGTCAGCTTTCATTTATCAGGGCAAATAGATGGGTGCAATGGTGCACATACATGGCCTAGAGCTTTCATGACTGCCAGAGCAGCATTCAGACACCAAAAACAGTTTGCTGGGGGAGCTGAGAGGGAGCCCCAGATAAGCCCTGGGGACAGTGGCCCTCCTGAGCCAGGCCAATTTAGGCAGCCCTCTTAATATGTGCTTTTTCAAATGAAAAAAAAAAGAGCATATGCAAACTCTCCACAGATATATGGCTTTTAAGCATATGAAGTTAGATGTTTAAGATCCCTCAAAATTACAGCAATACAAATTAAACTAACAAGGTAATAACATTATAAATCCAAATTAGTAGAGATCGAGTCACAGTATTGGTAGTGGTGTATAGGAAAACTCCATTAGTGCAAATATAAATTGTTGACATTTCTCCAGGGGGAAATTTGGCAATTTCTACTAAAATATAAAATGCCTATACACTTGGACCCAGACATCCTGCTTCTAAGACTTCAAGATATAAATCTATTTGCAGATACACAAATGCACAGGTCACTGCAGCATAATTTGAAATACCCAGTCATTGGAAATAAACTAAATATCCAACAAATTATAGTTAGTATGCAATGATGTGCAAGAGAACACTGTATAGCTATAATAGAGAATGAGGAAGATCTAATATGCTGTTAGGAATAATCACTAAACTATATAGTTAACAGAAAGATAAAGAAACAGGTAGCCATTTGTTTAAAAATAAATATCCACATAAAAATTTACATATATAAATATATACATTTATATGCATATACTTATATATGCAGAGAATATTTTTGGAAGAAAACATAAAAACTGGTTCAAAGTAGCTACTGTTCTGAGACGGGACTGATGATGGAATGAAGACATAGTTTTCACTGAACTATAATCTTTAGACTCTGTACTTACCATGTCTTTGTATTACTAACTGGGAGTGGGAAAAAAAGAATCTTGTTATATTAGCATAGGTAGCTAGATATTAATAAAGGAAGAGAGCAAAAAGAACCAGACATTAATAAGCATAATCAAATAGGGAGCATAAGCCTGCTTGCTTCCCTAAGAAGTTGCTGTTTTACACACTATCCTGGGAACCACAGATCACTGGGAGAAGAGATAGAACAATAAAGGGGGAGGTAAGCATCCAATTCAATAGGCACCAAGATGGCAACCACAGAGGCCTGCCAATCTAACCTGGAAAAAGGATCAGATTGGATAATACCCTGGAAGAGCTAGGAAATGATCTAGGTTAGAGGACAGGCCCAGTGCAAGCCCACGAAAGCTGGGGAAATTGATTGGTCCTTCCCAAGATAATGTAATCTGATCTTAACAAAGACAAAGCCTTTTTTTCTCTTTCTTGCTGAGCAATGAGTGCTCACCTTTGAGCTGTGTGTTCTCTCTCCATAGCAACCAAGTGGGTCTAGCAGTTGCCCAAGGCAGACCTCAAAGGCTCCAAAAGACAAAACTTTAATATGGCATAGAATCTCTGGACAATGACCTTATTTCTGGGCTTGATGAACACAAAATTGGGCTCTTTCCACAGAAGGATGGATGGTGATGGGCCATTGAGAATCCAGGCACTCCTTTTATTTTGCATCTGACGTCACAAATAAATCTTACCATGCCACAATCTCCCTTATGTGGGTCCCTGGAATGCTTTCCTTGAGACTCCATGAAAGAACATGATTTCCACCAGAAATAGTTAAAATTAAAATGTGTGTTTTCTCCTTATAGTATTGCTCATGGCAGCAAAAGTAAAAGCAACAGTAATAAAAATAACCACCAATGTATGATTTGTACTTTATGCTCCATTCAACACTTTCCCATACATTTCTTTAATGTGGACAAAGAAAAATGATTTCTACCCTCATTTTTTAAATAAAAAAACAGGACCCAAAGGTAGTCAAATAGTTGCTCAAAGTCACTGGGCATCTGGAAGAGAGCTCCTTACTTTTACTATTGTTCATATCCATATCTCCAAGGAAAGAAGTAGCAGAAGAATTCTAGTTTCCAGGCTCCAAATCCTAGGGTCTTTTCTTTCTACATATCTCTCTGCCTCACAAAGAAGAAATTCATGTGCTTCCATTTTTAAAAGCAATGCAACAACAATGAAGTTTGAAATAAGGGAAAGAAATACATGTTGGGTACATATGATAAAAAGAAAGGGTCACAGAGGCCTTTTGGGATACATCCTAGGGAGATGATTCTTCTGAATTGTGCATTCTCTCTGCTGAAACCTTCTCATTCCTTGATCCAAGAAGAAAAAGAACCCCGGAACCTGTTCCTTTGCCTAGATTTCCCCTATAGTTAGACATTTCAAGAGAATCTGCAGAAAGTCCCTTGGAAATCATAAGGTTGCCAGATTCTGTCTGTCCCACTGGGATAGGATGAAGAGAAAAGTCATGAGAAAGGTTATCACAAAGTGGTTAAAGGGAAGAACCTCTGTCCTCTATGGCCTCAAGCAAATACTGTGGCTAAGCCCCTGGGGTGACACAACCTTGAATTAAGCTCCTACTGCTGAATGGGCAAATCACTGCATGTACAGGGCTTCTTTCTTTGGAAAAATACTGAAAATATTGAATTTTGTCTGTGTTCAGAACACATCAGCAATGTGTGATCCTGGTGGCAGGTGAGGGAGAATGATCACTATTTGACAATCTATTGTTAAGCAAAAAGTCTAGTGGATTTAGCAAGAATACTTCTAAGACAGTTGAGCCAGAATCTCCCTTGATACCAAATCAAGTTCCTCATCCACCTACCCTTAATACCTAACCAAGCTCCCCTTAGTAATTTTCCATTTCCCTCCCCCACCCTGCCTGCAGGCTACAAATCTTCAGCTGCTGCTTCTGGATTCAAAGTTGAGTACAATTTCTCTCTCCTATTGCAATAGTCTTAAATGAACTCTTTCGTGCCATTTTTAACAACTGTCTGGTGCAATTTCTCTTTATCACTACTAAAAATATGGACGATGGTCCAGCAACATCAGCATTGCTTGAATGCTTACTAGAAATGCGGAATCTTAGGACCCAACCCAGACCTATTGAATCAGAATGTCCACTTTAATAAGATCTCCCAATAGTTTGTATGGACATTACAGTTCCACAAGCACTGCTTTTGTCAACATGGTCCACATTCCTTCAATATAGAATCCTTAATTCTGTACTGTCAGAGCACTCCTCATAAGCCAGCCAATCACGACCAACTGAGGAGACTCGCTGCCTTATTTTAACTCATCCATTCAACCTCTTCACCCATGTTACCGAACTAAAGGGGTTAACCCACCTGTGTGCATCAAATCTCAAACACAAACAGGAGTTTGCAGCCAAGAAAATAAAGGTTTAGTAATTAAGGAAATTGTGCCATGCCCGGAGTCACAAATGAACTCATGCTCAAAGACCTGGCTCCCCGGTCGCTTCTAGGGGATAGGTTATGTAGGGAGAAAATCATTAATCATGGTGGAGTTAGGGTTGTGGTCTCTGTTGATTGGTTAGCACTAGAGTAGGAGCTAGTTGATCATTGCATCTGGTCCTGATGTCGGACATGGCATCACTCTATCTGGCTTAGCACAGATGTGCTGGGTGGGATCATTCCTCTTTTCTGGAATTGGACCTGAAACACAACTGAAGCCTAGATATTTCCGCCAGTTTGACTAAAACTCTGTCTCTGATTAACAAACACAAAGCTTTGTGCCTAAGATTATTTGATGCTTACCAGAACCTCATTGTCCTGAGGGCTTAATGATTAAGGGAGTGGGTGTTCCAAGGAGAGGGATGTGATGAGTTAGGGTGTTAAATGAGGCCAGTCTGAAACACAAGGAAAGAGAAGAAAAAAGGTCATATTAAAGAAATGAAGTTTCTTCACAGTTACACTCACCCTGCCCTGGATTCCATTTCCCTTGAGCTCTGTCTCCAACATAAGTTCCACTCAATCATTCCACTCCTTCCAATTACACAATATTTGAATACTGAGGATCTAGAGGGGAGGAGTAAGCAAGGTAAGAGGCCCTGACCAAGGTCTAAACCTGGGATGGAGTTTAAAAAGGCAATCAGACCTTTAATCCTCCCAAGATTACTTCTTGTTAGTATGTATTCTCATTCAGTGTCTTTCCCCTACTCTACTTGAGACTCCCTTCTGTTATGCTATGGGGGTCTTGGATAGGGACTGGGATAGTGGGACTTGTTTTGCCAGGTATGTGACATTGATAGTAAGTTAATCTAATGAAGCTAGATGTGAAAAAAAAAAAAAACACCTCTCCATTTAAGGCCAAGATGCCAAACAAGACTGGATTAAAGTTGAAGGACACACTTAAAAAAAGAAAATTACTGGGGGAGAACCAAGATGGCAGCATAAGGTATAAACCTGTACGTGCTGCCCCCCACAACCACATTAAAACTACAACCAAAAGACGAAACAGCTATCATCCAGAACCATGGGAAAGCTGGCTGAGTGGAAGTTCTACAACTAGAAGGAAAGAAAAATGTGCATTGAGACTAGGTAGGAGGAGCAGAGGTGCCAAGCAGAGGTACAGAGGCACACACGAGGCGGGCTGCAACTGGGTGCGCAGTTTTTTTCAATTGGAAGGGGATACAAGCTCCCGAATGCACTGAACTCGTTTACTGCGAGACTCTGGGGACCCAAACTCCTACGGGGAGAAACAGGACTGTCTTGCAGCAGGTCGGAAAGCTAGGGTGGCTTTCTTGCAGGGATCATTGTTACTGTAGGGGCACGGGACTCAGAGACTCGGGGACGCAAAGACGCTGAGATGTGGAGACACAAGGAGTCGCGGAGACAGCTGACAACAGTCATTGCTGTTTGCTCCGCCCTGGTGATTCTCTGAGACCCCACCCCACTCAAGTTACATCCCCACCCAAGCTGTGCGCAGCAGGGCAAAGGAGTCTCCTGCCCTTTTGCAGCCTAACCTAACAAACTGCAGCTGGGTCAGAGAGCTCCAAAACTTCCAAACCCCAAACAAAGAGGAGAAATCTGCTGGTATCACTGTAGTTCCTGCTGGGTGGACTCACACAGTGGTTGACTTAGAGATCCAGGAGCCAGGGTACCCAGTGGTCAGATACCAGATTTCAACTCCTCACATCCATAGGGACACACTCAAGAGGCAGACTCAGTGAGCACCAAAGCCCCACTGAAGCAAGTCCTACCCCATAAGGGTGTCTCCAGCACAGCAGTTCTTCCACTACAGACACAGCAGGTCCTCACAGTCAGCCAAAATGCGGAGACAAAGAAACATGTCACAAATGAAAGAAATGGAGGAAAGCAAAGTATTGGACATAGAGTTCAAAACCACAGTTATAAGGTTACTCAAGAATCTTCTACAAACCTCTGAGGAATTTAGTGAGACCTTCAAAGAACTTAATGAGAATGCCAAAAAAAAAATGGAAAAGGACCAGTAAGAAATTAAACATACACTGACTGAAATTAATAACATACAGAAATCCAACACCAGATTAGAGGATCCCAAGAATCAAGTCAAAGATTTGAAATATGAGAAAGAGAAAAACACCCTCCAGAAAAGCAAAAAGAAAAAAGAATCCAAAA
>NW_006289713.1:8013169-8014713 GCF_000327345.1 Myotis davidii
GGAAGTGGACTGACAATTCGTGGGGGAAGGGGGTGTGAGGGGTGCAGAAAGAGATTGGGCAAAAATCTTACACCTATGAATGAGGACAGTGCCGGGGGGAGGGCGGGGGGCGGTAAGGGCATGCGGTAGGGTGGGAACCAGGTGAAGGGGAGCTATGAGGGGGGAAAAGAGGAACATCTCTAATAATCTGAACAATAAAGATTTAGTTTTTTAAAAAAGAAAGAAAATTACTAATTGTTTATCCATTTATTTGAAATTTAAATTTAACTACGTGTCCTGTATTTTATCTGGCACCTCAAGCCTGGCTCTATATGGAAACTTTTCAGCGTTAATGAGATTGGTGTCTGTATAACACAAGAAGGTAAGATGACTTGGAAAATCGTCCAGCTACCCTTCTCTTAGTAGGGACATACTAGTAGATATTTCTTAAGTGAATGCAACTTACAGAGAAAGGAAAGAAAAACTCTGGATTTGGAGAGTACTGTGAATTTTACTTTCAAAATTCCCTCCTTTAAGGCAATCTTGAGATGTTTCACTGTCTGCTCATGATATATCACAAAATCACTAAATTATTCTAAGATTTGGCCAACCAGACTCCTGACACTTCTTCCTGATGTTTTTCTTTGGACTACAAGGAGGTCATGGATATACCCCAGTGACAAAATTATGATCCTCCCTTCCCTCACTCCCAACTCTGCTACCTGCCCTTCATCCTTACCTAGTCAAAGGAAATGTCTCTATTCACCAAGTCATTGGCTTTTACCTCCCTCAGAGCTCTATTCCTATTCAGTTTTATGCCTCAGTAGTTGTGTGTGATTGATGAATGTCTATTCTTTACACTGTGAGCTCCCTAAGGGCAGGAATGTGCAGCCTAAAGGGCTCTGGCCCATCCTGCACATGGAAAGCCCTTCACAAATGTTTTCTGAATGAGTCCTATGTAACTTTTTCCTACATCAAAACAACAACAACAACAAAAACCCCCAAACAACAACAAATAACAACAACAACAACAAAACCCAGCTGGACTCTAACTTGACTGTGCTCCAGAATCCCCATTAGGCTTTGCAGTGACAAAAACAACTGACAACACGCTTTACAATGCACTCCCAAAAGATTTTCTTTGGCATGCTGGGTTCTATTTTATAATCCACTGCAACCATTAATAAGAAAAGAAAAAACTCCCGTATGTTACCACTTTAGCCACTTTCTTATTGAGAATTAGACATGCCCCCCAGGAGGTGGGGCCTCCAACCTCTCAGGCAGGAGAGAAATAAAGAGCTTTCAAAGTCTTTTTCAGACTTACAGTAGCCCAGGAGGGAGTACTACCAATTATGGCCAACTGTGAGAGTCTAGATCAGCAGTTCTCAATCTGTGGGTCGCGACCCCTTTGGGGGTCGAACAACCCTTTCACAGGGGTCACCTAAGACCATCGGAAAACACATATATAATTACATATTGTTTTTGTGATTAATCACTATGCTTTAATTATGTTCAATTTGTAACAATGAAATTGGGGGTCACCACAACATGAGGAACTGTATTAA
>NW_006289713.1:8014802-8019959 GCF_000327345.1 Myotis davidii
CACGGGTCTAGATGAATCAGAATGAAAAACCTATTGCCCAGAGGCTTTAATGAGTAAAAGTGGAAGCGCACAGAAGATACCATACCCATCCCTGCTGAGGTTCCAGGTCCAGCTGAGGCCCCATACTCCAGTGAGTCTCCAATGATCCCTGAATACATTCCCAAGTCAATTTATCCAGACCTCATGCTCTCCAAATAACAATCCATCATGCCTATGTGGGTTGCCTTTCCTCCTCCTGAGAAGTCATCCTACGGAGAGATGCTTCTACCTATAAGATCTACCAACCTCATTCTCTATTCCCAGTGTCTTTCCAGAAATCTACTTATACTCATTATCACATCATGAAAAAGCAGCATCTTTTCAGTACTAGACACAGGCTGATTTGTCTGTCCTATATCTGCCTCCTGTCATTTTGATGCTGTCAATCATAGTACCCTAAGCCACTGACTGCCCTAAGAGATGGCAAGGGTTTTAGAACAGGCCAATCATAATCCCCCACACCCCTGACAACAGTGGCTGGCCCAAGGAGAGAGTGTAAGACTACAAGTGGGCTTCTCAGAGTTCTTCCCTGGCACTGATGCACAAGCATTAACAACAACAACAAAAAACAGCCTCTCTCCTTCTTCTGGGTGGCTGAACTATGAGGATGAGAATCTGGGGAACAAGCTAGGACTTGCCTGCAGAGAGAAATGGGGAGACATATAAATCGTGTTTCCGAGGTGCTCTGAATCCTTTAGTTCTTCCCTGGATCTTGTGAACTACTCCACTGTTCATCCCCTCTTTCACTTAAGCTCTTTGAATTTGGGTTTCTACAGTATGCAACAAAAAGAGCCATGATTAGTACACTCCTTGATTTTCCTTCCAATTGATATAGACACTTGAAGAAATATGACCCCCTCTTAATCATTTCAGGATAATGAATCAGAAGAGAAGGAACAAGAATGTATGAAATTACATACTTTCACATAATCGCTGTACAGTATGGCTATGACCAGCTGAGGAAAGTTGTCCTGAATAATAAAATAAATAGCAACTCCAATAACATGATCACTAACATTTTTGAGCACCCCTGGCATGGCCACAGTGAAATTGATCCTATCCCCCTGGTAAAAGCTGATTAATGAGACAGAGGCAAAGCTTTGACTAAACTAAGTCAAATAGCAAGGAAGAGCTGAATTGAAACATCAGACAGCACTGGAGTCCTAGACTGCCACTTTAGGATGTTGCAATGGACCAAATGAAAGCAGATGAGTTGTCCAAGAATTGTGAGGAAAGAAGAATTAAACAGACTCTTCCTATAGAGAGGCAGAGGACAGAAAGGAAGGGACTCCCAATACCCTTTTCCCAGTTGTCCAACTACAGTCACCCTAGTTTATGTCCTGCAATTGAGGTAGATTCTATGCTCCTATACTTGCTTAACATCCCTTTCTCATTTGAAACACTCAAAACAACTGGCACCTGAGATTGGATTTGTTTACTTTTTAGAAGAATCCATATTTATTTAAAAACATACATTGCTAATCTGCTTTGGGGTGAAGAAAGTGTGATCCCAAACCTGTCTTATAAGGAGAAAAATAAAGATAGAGCTAAATACTGCTACAAAAGAAACTAACCTAAATATTGGAGGTAGGCAAATAGATGAGGGAGGAGACCAGTCATTATAGCAGGGAGCTTGAGCCTGAAGATTTAGAGTGTCAGTGAGAAATTCCCTGTGATGGAATGGCCAAGGAAGTTTTAAAAACAGGGTATCAAATCTACACTTTTAATTTTTTTATTTAGGACCTGTAAATATTTTCCATATATTCAATCTTTAATAATGCTTGACAACACATGTGAATGGGCAAAAAAGAAGGAAACAGCTGAGTACTATAGTAGAGATATGAGCAAAGTGGAGAGTGGTGGGAGATGAAAGGGCATGAGTTCATCAGCAACAGAAACCTAGTCGTAGAAATAAAACAACTACCATCCCCAACCAGGTAGTCACAGAAATTTTAGAAAGAACATTCTTCTTTTTTTTTTTCATAGAATGTGGGGTAGACGTCTTCAGACAATTAACCTAAAACCCTGGGTTTCTAAAGCCCTCTGCCTGTGCCCCTGTTACCTGACTGGAACACTAGATTTTATGTTCAGATGCATGTGGACTCACACACTTTAGCTCTTTGAAGACAGGGTCATATCTTACTCATTTCAGTTCCTGGCACAATGCCTGGCATGCATTTTTTAAATTGATAATGAACTCTATTTTTTACAACAGCTTTAGATTTACAGAAAAATTGCAAGGATAGTCGAGTTCCCATAAACCTCACAGTTTCCCCTATTATTAACATCTTCCATTAGTATGCTACATTTATCACAATGAATGAACCAATATTCATACATTATTATTAACTAAAGGCCATACTTTATTCAGATTACCTTGGTTTTACCTAATATCCTTTTACTGTTTCAGGATTCCATCCAGAATACCATATTACATTTAGTCATCATGTATCTTTAGGCTCCTCTGGGCTGTGACAGTTTCTCAGAACTTCCTTGTTTTTTATTAATTTGACAGTTTTGAAGAGTGCTGATCATGTGTTTTGTGGAATGTCCCACAATTGTGATTTGTCTGATGTTTTCTCATGAGACCAAGATAATAGGTGTTGGATAGAAAGACCCTAGAGGTAAAATGCCATTGCAATCATATCAGATCAACATCGCTCATCACTCTTGATTTGACTTTAATCATCTGCTTAATTTGAGTTTGTCAGCTTTCTCACCACAAAGATCCTCCCTTCCAACCCACCCTATCTTTTCCTCACTTTACTTTTGGGAAGAAGTCAGAATGTACAGTCCATACTATGAAAATCTAGAGTATGCCACACCTCCTTGAAAGCACATCATCCACAAAAATTATTTGGATTATTTTTGTAAAGGATATTGATACAACTTTATAAAACAGAGTAAAATGCTTATGTAAAGTTTATTTTGCCTTTAGTTTTTCAGATTCCACTAAGTGCCAAAGCTACTGAAGACAGCTCCTTTCCCTCACACTCTCTTCAGCAAGGTTGCTTCATACATTTGCAATACAGTTAGTTTTGTCATAGTCTGTATTATATCCTGGAATTCCTCTGGCTTCCTAAATTATTATTTTTTAAAATTTTCATTCACTAAGCTTCACTCTTTGTGTAGCAAAGTTCAATGGGTTTTGATAAACATAATGCCATTAGTTACAATTATAGTATCATGTAGAATAGCTTCACTGCCCAGAAACAATCCCCTGTGCTTCACCTATTTAGCCCACATTCTCCTTTCCCCAAATTGCTGGGAACCATTAATCTTTTTATTATCTTTATATCACACAACTGAAATCAAACCATATATAGACTTTTTAGCTTCTTTCACTTAGCAATATACAGTTAAGATTGATCTGTCTTTTTCTGGCTTGATAGCTCATTTTATCACTGAATAATATTCCACTGAATGGATGGACCAATAATTTATCCATTGAACTACTGAAAGATATTTTGGTTGCTTCCAAATATTGATGACTGTGAACAAACTGCTATAAACATTCAGGTGCAGACTTTTGTGTGGACATAGGTTTTCAAATCAGTTGGAGAAATAACTAGGAAAGTGTCCCTTCTCTGGAGTGTATAAGATTATGTTTACCTTTGTAAGAAACTGCCAAACTGTTTTCCAAAGTGACCATACCATTTTGCATTCACACCAGAAATAACTGAGGGCTCTTACTCTGAACCCTTGACAACAATTGGTACTATCAGTATTTTTTTAAAAAACAACAAAACAAAACCTTTTTTTTTTGCAGTGCTATCTCATTGTTGTTTTAACCTGCAATTCCCTAATGACAAATGATGTTTCCATATGCTTATTGGCCATATGTATATCTTCTTTAGTGAGGTGATTGTTTAGATCCTTTGCCCATTTTTAATTGGGATATTTCTTTCCTTATTGTTGAGTTTTAAGAATTCTCTGTACATTTTGGATACAGTCCTTTTCCAGATAAATATGTTTTTCCCAGTCTGTGGCTTGTAATCTCCTTCCCTTAACAGTGTCTTTTGCAGACTTCGTTCATTTTAAACAAACCTATCATGTGCAATTTATTGATTTTTTTCTTTCTTGGATCATGCTTTTGTTGTTTTATCTAAAAACTCTTTGCTAAATCAAAAGTTGCATGTCTTCTAGAAGCTTTATAGTTCCGTGGTTTACATTTAAGTCAATGACCCATTTTAAGTTAATTTTTGTGACTGGCATAGATGTGCATCTAAGTTGTTTTTTTATTTGTCTTCTGTTTTTGGTTTTTTGGTTTTCGTATGGATGTTCTGTAGATCCAGCACCATTTGTTGAAAAGACGATCCTTTTCAATTATATTGCTCTTTGTCAAAGATTATACTATATTTATGTGGGTCTATTTCTGGGCTCTTTACTCTGTTCCATTGACATATTTGTTTATTCTTTTGCAATACCATCCTGTCTTGATTATTGTAGCTCGGTGATTTTCTTCTTCTTTTTGTAGCTCAGTGATTTTCAACCGGTGTGCTGCAGAACACAGATGTGCTGCAGGAATTTTTAAAACATGCAATACCTGACTAATCAGGGGCATTGACCTCTTTTCCCTTATACTGTCAACTTTAAAAATGACAACAATCAATACAATAGCCATCTGGTGTGAATGAATCAAAATTATACCTATAGCCTAGCCAGAGTAGCTCAGTTGGTTGAGCATTGTCCTGTGCACTGAAAGGTTGCCAGTTTGATTCCCGGTTAGGGCAGATACCTGGGTTGCAGGTTCGATCCCTGGTGGGGCTACCTATGAAAGGCAACCGACTGACATTCTTTCTCACATTGATGTTTCTCTCTCCTGTTCACTCTCTAAGAAGATACCTATTTGTTTTGTCAGATTGGCAAAAAAATATATTTTTTGGTGTGCCACAGAATTTTAGTAATCTATATATATAGAAAAGCCCAGCAACTGGAATGGCGGAACAACCAGAATGACCAAAACGACCAGTGACTATGACATGCACTGTGGCAGCCAACCAGCCCGATCCAGGCCCCGATCAGCCCACCCACCCCTGGCCAGCCCGGCCCCCGATCGGCCCCCAACACCCGCCCACTGCCCCTTCTCCTGGCTGGCCCTTCCCCTCAGGCCCCTTC
>NW_006289713.1:8019983-8026107 GCF_000327345.1 Myotis davidii
CTCAGGCCCCTTCCCAGCCCCAATTGGCCCCCCAGCTCTATCAGGGATGGAGCCAGCTGGCCAACTACCCACAGCCCCTCCCCACCGCTGGCCCAGCCCAATGTGCCCCCATTGGGGCTGGCCGGCCAGACCCCACCCATGCACAAATTCATGCACTGGGCCTCTAGTTAGTTTATATGTGCCATGAGATGAAAAAGGTTAAAAATCACTGCTGTGGCTTTATAGTGTCAGATTGTAACAGCACTCCAACTTTTTTCTTCTCTTTCAATGTATTAGTTATTCTGGGTCTTGTACCTAGCCATACAAACTTTAGGATCAATTTGTCTATAAAATAACTGAGATTTTTATAAGAATTTCATTAAATCTATAAAGTAGAAAAGAAATGACATCTTAACAAGATTATCTTTCAGTCCATGAAGGAATATCTATCCATTCATTCAGATCTTTGATTTCTTATATCAGAGCTTTGTAATTTTCCATATATAGCTTATATGAATATTTGTTAAATTTATAACTATTTCATCTGCAGTCCTATTGTAAATGTTATTTATTCCAAATTCCAACTGTTCATTTCTGATATACAGAAAAATAATTTACTTTTGTATATTACCTTGTATTCTGTTATCTTTCTAGATCACTTATTAGTTAAGAAGTTTTTTTATAATCTTTGTGATTTCCCAAATAGACAATCACTTTATATGAAAACAATATAGTTTTATTTCTTCCTTCCAAATGTTATCTTTTGTTTCCTTTTCTTATCTTATTGCACTACCAATGACTTCCCATATGATGTTGAATAAGGGTGGTGAGTGTGATGGTCAATTTTATGTATTGACTGGCCACGGGGTGCCCAAATTTTGCATTATTTCAGGGTATGTTTATTACGGGTATTTCCAGATGAGGTTAGCATTTGAACCAGTGGACTCAGTAAAGTAGATGGGTCTCCCCAGTATTGGTGAGCATCATCTAATTTGTTGAAGGCCTGAACAGAACAAAAGGCAGGTATTTCCTGCTTGTTTTACTGCCTTACAGGTTGACCTGGGACATCTCGTCTTCTCCAACCCTGAGATTGGGATTTACATTATCAACTTCCCTGGTTCTCAGGTCTTTGTACTTAGACTGAATGATACCACCAGCTTTTCTGGGTCTCCAACTTGCAGTCAGCAGATTGTGCAATTTCTCAGCCTCTGTACTGCATGAACCAAATCCTCAAAATAAAACTCCTCTTGGATATATATGTATCCTACTGGTTCTGCTTACCCTGGGAACCTTGATTTTATAAAGAGAAAATATCCTTGCTTTGTTCCCAAAATTTTGGAGAAAGCATCCAGTTTTTCACTAATAAATAGGTTGTAGGTTTTTGTAAATATTCTTTATCAAGTTGAGAAAGTTCCCATCTATTCCTAGTTTGCTGAGATTTTTATTTTTCAGAAATGTGTAACCAAATCCCCCTTCAAGGGAAGACATGTTGCCCTAGCTATCAGCTCCATCAAGGTATGCCTCAGGGACAGAGAGCCACTTGGCCCCAGGGCATATTCTTCCTGGGGCTGCCCATATTCCCTGACTGATAGAGGTTTGTTGTAAAGACTCACCCATTTCAGACCAATGAGGGTCAACTTTGATAAATAACATATGCCATGGAGTCAGGCAAAGCTTTGCCAGCTATACATCACAATTCAACTTTTCCATCTGCCCAACCCTGAATCTTCTTCCTCCCTTCCACAGGTATTGATTTCTAACTAACATCCTGCACACTGAGACACTATCATGGTGCCTACTTCTAAGAACTCAACCTGTGACTCTTCTTTACAGAGCAAACTCATTTCCCATGCCACTTAATGAAAGACAGCATGGATTGTTTCTTTTTTTTTCCTACCAGACCATCAGCATCACAAAAATACCTTGGGAATAGAAATAAAACAATAGAATAAAAAATTCTCTCAACATTTGCTTATCTCTTGAGTGCTAAATTTTAATGATTAACTGCAGGGTCTATAGGAATTTGTCATCATTCAACAGAGATTCTTCCAAGGCCCCTTGTCCACACTGCAAGGAGATTTAGCCACAGTAATAGAGATACTAAGACTGAAATGGCCTGGCTTCTACTCCTAGACAAATGAGAAATCCAAGAGGATAGATGTTACAAGCAGAAAGTCTCTTCCAAAAGCAGGACCACTGCAGAAAATACCAGTCACAAAGCCAAAGGGTTAATCAGAGAGGTTACAAAGATCAAAATTAAGTTGAAATCATAAGGTTGTCATAAAGACTCTAGTTCAGGATCACATGAGACAGTGTTATCGTCTAGAACAGCATTTTGCATGTAAGAGTAGATATCCAATAAATACTTGCTGAAAGAATTAGTGAACACTAATTTGGAGTCAGGAGTACTGGCTCCTGGTCCCAGCTTTTATACATGCAGTATATGACTGAGTGCCAACTATAAAATTGTGATAAGGCTGTGGTTTCATTTCCATGTATTCAACTTCCAAGTATGTTGATATTTTATTGATTTAACTCTAGAAATAAGAGCTCTTTTGCATCTGAACATGGTTGGCTATTTCACAGTAGCCCTGCTGGCCAGATGCATCCCCATTTATGAAGTTAAAGCAATGTTTGTCCAATTATATGAATATTTTATTGCATTTTTTCCTTACTAGGTTAGAGAAATGAATGGAGAGAGAAAAATAAAAGTGCTGATACCCATGATAAGAGGCAGAGATCTCAACTCAATATGGTTGAGACAAAGACAGAAATCATTAGTGAGACAAAGTGATAAATCATTAGCCTCAATCAGATGCTCATTGACTTCAAGCTGGTCAACCTTGTGCTGTATTTTGAAGGGAAAGAACAGGTAAGAAATGTATGAATCACTGAAGATGATGCCTAAAAGGCAAGGTGTAATTACAAATATTAGAATGTTTTTTAGCTCTCTGGAAACAGAATTCATGTGTAATAATGTTTAAGTCTTATACATTTGACTGGCCACAAGTTTCTAAGAGAACATTATGAATGAAATCAGGGGAATGCCTAAATTAATGTATAGACTTCTACTCATAGAGTTGTACACTTTACATTATACAATAAAATCTGTGAATGCAACACCAGTCTGTCATATTTATATATATATACTAGAGGCCTGGTGCACAGAGTCATGCACCGGTGGGGTCCCTTGGTCTGGCCTGTGGGAATCGGGCCAAAACTGGCTCTCCAACATCCCCTGAGGGGTCCTGGATTGCGAGAGGGTGCTGGCCAGGCCGAGGGACCCTACCAGTGCACAATCAAGGCCAGGGAGGGACTACGGGAGGGCTCCAGGGCGTGTGTGGCCCATCTCGCCCAGTCCCAATGGGCCGGTCCCCAGCAGCAAGCTAACCTACCAGTTGGAGTGTCTGCCCCTGGTGGTCAGTGCATGTCATAGTGACTGGTTGAACGGTTGAACAAACGGTCAGACACTTAGCATATTAGGCTTTTATTATAGAGGACATATATCCTGACATGTATGTAAGTACATATATATTGGTAATTTTTTTGCCTGATACCAATAGATACACATACCTATAGGTATGGATATCAATATGAGTATGGTTATGGATATATGTACTCAGGCACCTTAGCATACTTCTTTTTCCAGAATGTGGTCCATGAAGAAGGGTGTTTAAAAAATAAAAATAAAAAAAGAGGAACGTTTGAGCAGGACAATGGTATAGTGATGAGAAAAATGGAAAAGGGAGACTCCTAGACCCAATTCCCAGCCCTTTCCCCTAATGTTGACCATCTCTCTTCAGAACTAGATCACCCTCCTTACTCTTCTCTTTTACATCCAAGACACCATTCCTCCTATTAAGGCCTGCACCCAGGTACTTAGGACCATTTATTTTAAACAAGATTTTGGTTCCCAACTGGAGAGATTCAAGCTGGAAGACTTGAATGTTCAGCCTGGTCACTCTCAGGTAGAACAATACCTGAGGACAACAGGTAGAAGAGGGCAATGGCCTCTTAATAAAATAAAATGGTGAAAAATGTAACAATTTTTAAAAATAAATACTGAAAACTTTTAGGGACATTATGATTTTATATTTTACTGATGACATAAAAGCATTTTGAAGAATGCACAGTAAGCATTTCTCCATTTACAAATTTAACATTCACGGTTTTGACTACTTGTGAGAGATCCTGGAGGATTATGACATGTAGTGATTTGTAACTTTCTAAGGCACTAATTTGAATCACCCCCACTGTGAGCTATTGTGTGTGGCATTAGTCATTTAGGTGGCAAATGAACCAATACTTTCATTTTTATGTTAGTTCATTGCTCACTAGTGCTTTTCAAAAATCTGGGGGGTTCTTGAAAGTCTCAGGACAAAAACACAGTCTACAGTATAGCTGAATACTATTAGGTCCTAGAATAGTAACATGCAAAAACACATACCGCCTCTCATTATGCAGATAAACCTGACTACCAGAGCCACTTGCAGGTGCCCAAAGTGTGAAAAACAGGCTAATTATCTCTGTTATACATTCTGCAACAGCACTGGGCATAATAATTGGCATTATAATCTAGCATTAACTTGTTTGTATCATGTGAACATTGAGGTATTGTTAAAAAATCTTGTCCACCAGTGTTAAGTACAGGTATGCTTCTCCATCTGTAGTAGACATGTCCCTGCCTGCACTATCCATTCTCTACCTATTTCTTGCTAACAGCCACTCAATGTTGTTCATAGCAGCATTAGATTCAGTTCCTACTTTATCTGCTCCCCTTATTCTGGGGGTGGCCCCATAAATCCAGTTCTGGCTGAAAAGATGTCAGAGGAAGTCATCTGGAGAACTTCTGGAAAAACTTTGCTTTCCTAAAAGAAGAACAAATGTGGCCAAAACCATTATCTCTTCATACCTTGAATATGACCATGAGGTCTAGAGATATGGCAGTGTTCTTACAAATATGAGGCAATAAGCAACAGAGAAAAGCCAGGAGAATTGCAGTAATGATGGGTCCTGACATTTTTGAACCACTGAATCAATACTATCAGATTTCTTTGCATAAGAAAAATAAAACCCTATTCTCTTTAAACTATTTTAAGTCAGGATATCTGTTTCTTATGGCTGAACAATACAAATACAATATTCGTTTTAAAGACACAAATTTTGAATTCCTAAAGACTCTCAGTCCCACATTCTACAATTGTAGAAGTTAAAGAGGCTCTTTGAGTAGTAAGCTCAACCCCTCAGACCTATTTATTTTACCCATCTAGTTGGGGCACAGAGCTTCCATAGGAGTCATCTCTTTGATTTTTGCCATACTTTCACTGGGTGTTTATATTCCAGGAGAAACAGACTTTTATCTGTGCTATATTATGGTATCTCCTTCTATCTGTCTCATCTTTGATGTCCCATCCCAGTTACCAATGAATTATTTCAGGAAAGAGGAGAATCTTAAGAAAGGACAGGCAAATCTGTTAATGGTTTTCTGAATCATACTAAAAAGATTGTGTCAAGAACCCAAGGCAACCCAAAGGTTCAGAAAACGGAACACAATGAATGAGTATAAAGAAACAGGGCCCTCCATAGTTCCTGTGATAAGTCTATGCAGGTGCCATGGAATACTCAGCAAAAAAACCTCTGTTCTAGGAGCTCTACCAACTAGAAAGACATAAAGATGGTGCTTCTGTCCAAAGGGTAATAAAATTCACGTCAATTATACTAACATTTTGAAAGCACCTGCCGCAGGCCAGACCCTATGAGAGGAACTAGGGACATAAAAAGAGATAGTGCAAGGGCCATGCTCTATGATGAGATAAGTGTGCCTTTTACCAACAGGCTGAAAATTCTCCATTTCATTTTTTACCCAGGTAAGGATGTAATTACTTCATCTTCCCTGGAGTTCCAATGTCTCTCTGTTTGTATTACTAAGGCAGATGCTATTTACTGTACTTCATGCTGGAGGACTGAGAGGGAGAAGAAAGCAGGTAGGCTCATTAGCTTACCATTCATCCTTAGCCAATGCCATTCTGCAGTCAGGATGCCCAGCCCGGTGTCAACTTTTACAGAGAACAACTGAAACTGCCAGTTATCTTGATGAGCAGCACACCAATGAAAGAACAATATAACTAGGGGGGGGGGGGGGGGG
>NW_006289713.1:8026146-8032539 GCF_000327345.1 Myotis davidii
GGGGAAGTGTTAGTGAGCTCATTTTTTTCACCAGCAACAGGAACAAAACATCTAGCTAGGATAATGTATTTACAGTTATTATTTGGCATGCTTCACAGAAATTCCAAATAATACAAGAGTGAAAATATCAAATTCATCATCTTTTAGGAGAAGCAGGGCATAAAGTCTTTCAGGTTTTAAAAAAAAAATACAGAGATTCATGAAACCCTATTTCTTTCTTTTTTATGAGTGTGGGGTTTTGGGTTTTTGTTTTTTTGTTTGTTTGTTTTTTGTGTTTTTGTTTTTGTTTTGCCTATTTTTAACAGAAAAACTTTGGTGTTTATTTTTCTTGGGTATTTTATGCTTAAATACAAGGCAGCAGGACTATAAAAAGACCCCAGTGTTTAAGCCTGAAGGCAAAAATGATATGAATTTAAATAATCTATGACATTGTCCTCTAACGCTCTGGATGGCTCATTATTAAGTGGACCAAAATGTAATTTCTAGAATCCTTTCCATCCTTCCTAGTCTATAAATCTAAGACCCCAGCAACCTGCCTATTACTGACCATCCTTCAAAAACCAATTCAAATGCCAAAATTTCAGTGAAGCCTTCCCTACCTCCCCCAGCAATGCTAATGTGGTTTTTTCCTCCCAGTTCCACCCCTCTTCTGCCTTCCTCTCATCTAGCCCTTCTCAAGCTATAGTATTCCAATTGCTGTTAATCTCTGTCTTCCCTCCAAACAGTGTGGTCCTAGAAGACAGGACTAAGTTTGTTCATCTTTGTACCTTGGGGCCTTGTACAATTCCTGGCACACAGAATATCCTCAATAAGTGTTTGCTGAATGGGAAAAGGAAAGAATGAATGTGGGAAGAGTAGAGCATCTTGGTGAATGTTTAGTACTCAGAGAGCAAAAAAGCTCTAGGATAGAACAAGGGAAAGGGTTCTGGCTCATGTGACTGAGAAGGGGGCAGCAGAGAGCTAAGGAGCAAAAACTAACTTCGAGGAAGCATTTTCCTGAGACTGCTGATGGGAAGGCCACACAGAAGGACAAGAGAACAACCCAGTGACAACAGAAATCAGGGACACATCATTGTCAGATGCCCTGGATGCACAGGTAGGCCACTGAATCTGGCAGGAATGTACAAGGAGGCTAGGAAATATAAGAGAATCCCAACAGGTCCAAAATAATTTGGGCGGTTTTTTTTTGGGGGGGTGGGGGGACACAGCTTCCACAGCCCTCGCCCCAACATGAAATGTCCCTCAGCTGATCTTAAGATCTTGGTACTCGGGAGGGAGGGAATGAATGGAGAGCACACCTAAACATCTGCACAATTTGTATCACTAATGGGACTTTGGGGAGAGGTAGTGATTAGATTGTCTAAAGGCCACTGAGTCAGGAGTTGAAAAGGGAGAGAAACTCTGAACAAAAGGCAGCGATAAAAAGAAGATCCCACTGGTCAGCTCAGGAATTCCAAGAGCACAGGACCTGTCCAAAACTCTCCCTTGTCTCTCCTGTGACAAGAATCTGTCCTGATTCTGCTACTCAGCACTAAACTACATTCTCCCCTTTTAAATTAACTGCAAAAACCTCCCAATTGCCCCAGGTACAACCTGATCCAATCAACAGCCCCCTCACTGAACAGGAGTGCAAGTCAGTGCTCAATTATCCAGGGGCATAGAATTTAAAACAAATAACCCCAAAGCCACCCATACACACACATACAGAGCTTTGGTATTGAACTGCACTTTGCTACTGCAAAGCTCTACACTCTTACTACTGCAAATGTGGTCCATGGACCAGTACCAGCATTTTTACCGAAGAGATTGTTAAAAATTCAAGTCTCAGTTCCCATCCCTGGACCTACTGAATCAGAATCTGCATTTTAACAAAATTTCCAAGTGGTTTGTATGTCCACTGAACTTAAGAAGCCCTGGCCACCACCACCTGAGCCCTGACTACACCTCTGACCATAATTTGAACTACTCTTGCATATTGGCTCAATTCTGCTATGTTCCAGGCATACCAACATATCTGCTCCTCAAATATGCTATGCTCATTCCCAGCACAGTGTCTCTGTCCTCTCTGTTCCCTCTATCTGGAACCCTGAATCCATTTTCTTGACATTAGGATCTTGACTTAAATGTCAGCTCTTCAGAGAAGCTTCCTTTCACACCCAATCCAAATGAAATGCCTAGCACTCTCAACTACATTATGCAATGTTACTTTTGTTCAGAGTGCCATGGCTATCAACCCTGACCACTGGAGAACTTGTTAAAACACAAATCCTGTGCCCACATCCCCAGAGTTTCTGATTCAGTAGGTGGATCATGGATCTGAGAATTCTGGGAATTTTAATTTCTAACAAGCTAATTGTGACGCTAATGTTGTTAATCTGGGATCACCCTCTGAGAATCATTCCTACTGTCTCACTATCTGATGAATTTTCATGATCACTCTTTTCCGTGGAGTCATCTCCACTGATCTCCAGTGCAGATAGTAGGTGCTCATTAATATTTGCTGAATAAACAATGGGTTCATTAGTAACCAATTTTTTTCATTATAAAATATTTTGCATCTTTGTGTTTGGCTTAATCTAACTTAGCAACAACTTTGCATTTCATTCTGTACATATCTGTAATCAGCCATGAGAGATTTGTATTCATTAGCATAGTTTAACTTGGGAAAATGCAAGCCACACACAAACAATTGAGAGTTGACTACATTTTATCTACATCTGGTATTGGGAGTATATTTTTATGCTGTTGACTTTATTAGTCAGTTTTCTACTTGAGGACAGAGACTTTATCCAATCCCATACCGAGGAAATAGCCTCTCTTTTTAACAACATAAGCTCACTGGTATTCTTTACCTTGAATGCAATTGTCCTCTTACACATAAAACTGAAAGAGGGAAAATAAACAATTTAATATATTCATAAAGTAATTCTTTCATATGCTGGTGAAGTAACATCTCTCAAATATCAGAATTAAGTACTAGTATATCATCATAAGATTTAACTGATCATTGTGAATACATCTTAGTAACAGCCAGGTTCCTTTTATTGCTATAAGATTACATTTCACTATTAATCCATTTGAGCTTGTCTCCAAGGAGCCTTAAAAGTCACATGTTCCTAAAAATACTGATGAATCCAGCACACTGCCCATTCCTCTGGTCACCCCTCCATTTGTATATCACAAGTCCTGCAGCTGGAATAGCCACATTTATGAGTCTACAAATAATTGCATTTACCTGCTTCTCCTGCTACAGAAACACTATCAGAACCATTGTCACCAACTCCATCTCCTGCCCAGTTCTGACAGGGCCCCTGCCAATACCTGACTCACACTCTCTCTAGCGCTCTCTCTCTCTCTCTCTCTCTCTCTCTCTCTCTCTAACAAGCAGACTCTGGTCTCACCTTCCTGAGAATTAGATTTGTTTCCATCTCCTTAATGCTGAGGACCATCCCTGCATAATAAGGGACCAGAATCAAAAGCCATGTTTGCATCCTTTGAATCCAGCACTAACATCATTCTAAAGCTGGCCTTTGGGGAAGCCCTGGGGAAGAGTGGGCAGGGGTGTGTGACGGCCTTGTTAATAGGCCAGATTCTAGATATCTGGAGTTGAGTGTAAGCCATTGTGGCTAAATGTCAAAGTTGAGGAGCCAGCTTGCAGAGTGACAAACCCTCTTTGTCAGAACACTGACAGGCAAGGGCAGCAGTGACTGGGGAGATTGTGACTGTCACAGCCGTGCTTCCTGAGCACTAATTATCAGGGCCCATGTTGAGAAGACAGGCATCCTGAGAGATGGGCTTCCCTTGGCTGCACTTGTAAGAGTTATTAAAAGCACTGACATCGATGACAATGAGTGTCTGAAAAGGATGCTTCATCACAAGCCAATGTCTGAGACCTGAATCAAATACAATATCAATTCAGTAAAGTTAATTTAAAGATTCTGAAGACCAGGTTTTACTTTGTATCCATATTAATTACAAGACATATTGGCTCAATTCTGGATTAAAGAATTGAATATTGTTTTTTAATTGACTTGATTTTCAAGTAGGAAAAATATATATTTTAGTGCAGGGAGCTACAAATGTGTGTTAATTTTGGCTTTGGCCCATAGTTCCTTTGCTATGTGGGACCTGTTGGTTCATACGAGATAAGCATTTGATTAACTCTCTCGGTCATTTATTTTTGTCCTAGGTCCCCATTTGTGCTGCTCCTGGGAAGTCTTTTGAGACAGAAAATTCTTATCAGGAAATTCAGCTGCCAGCCCTCAGCACCATCTTAGACCAGCCTCTCCCCTTTACTTCTTCCACTGGGATGTGTCTCTGACCCTTTAATTACTAGCCAATGAGCCTGCTATCACACACAACCACTCTCAGTGCTGTGACTCCTTACTTTCAGCTGCCAGAAAAGATCCTTCTTTCAATCTCAATGGTACTGGTTACTTCAGCTTTCACTAAAAATAATCACATATCTGGTAGTTTGTATAAAGGGAACAAATTTTTGAATTTTAATTGAATCAGCTCTGTGCTAAAATATTAGTATGTTCATTCATTTGTGATAAAATGATCTTTCTTTCTCTTCTCCCCAGCCTGATCCCAACCTTATCCTCCTTCCAGGCCTAGGGCATGGCACAGATTAAGCTTGGGTACCAGAAGGGGAATTGGGTATTACAACTCAATGTGGAAGAAAAAACAGGGTCTATTAGTATCATATTAAAACAAACAAACAAAACAAGACAAAAACAGCTGCTATGTCATGAAGACATCAACGTGGGCAATAAAAAAGGTGTAGTTGTTGGGATCAAAAGCTACAACCAACACCGCCATCACCACTACTACTCATTCTAGAGTCGAGTCAAATGGAACTAGATGATTAACAAGCTGCTATAGAGGCCAAGGAAAATAGGTCCCTGGAAAGAGGAGAAAAAGGAGTGGAAAGGATAGGAATGGGAGGAAGAAGAGAGAGGGGATACAAGACGATGATTTGAGATGGAGTATGTGGGGTTCCCCCATAACCTATGTTTGGAGACCTTAAGAGTCCTGAGAGTCTGAGGGCTTACAGAAGCTAAAGACAAAAGGGGAGCCACACCAAGTTTGCTTCCACCTATGGTCTCCAATCAACTTGAAGACAAAGTGAAGCATCATTGTGAGAACTCTTCTAGACTCTTTGTGAATGATTCCCAAATATTAATTGTTCAATTAAGGTCTGGACTACCATCCTTTCCACAAATGGGGTTATAGATCCAGTCATGCTATAAGTATTTATTATTCATCAACCATGAACCAGGCACTGTGATAGGAACATAAAAATGAATAATAATACATGGCCTTTCCTCAAAAAGCATTCTTTTAAGATAGTGACTATGGACATTTAAATTTTAAAAAGAATATATTATTGTTCTCTCAGAAATGTTCAGTAACAAGCCAAGATTTCATTAACTCAATGGATATCCATGGCTGCTGCCATCAAACCACAAATTAGAAACATAAACATGAAACTTTAATTAACGTGAACCTCTGTTTCTTCTGAACAATGAATAATATTTACATAGCATTTTCATATACCCATTTTTTCTTATTTTGTATTCATAATAGTATGATTACTTATGAAGTAGCTACTACTCCTAACCCCATTTCACAGAAGAAATTGAATGTCAGAGATTTTAATAAAATTGAGCTCACTTTATTTATTCTGCCTCCTGAACAACCAATACAAACCACTAGGGTACTCTGGCAAGAGCACTGCCAAACACTAAGATACAATGAAATCTTTGCTTTGATTAGTTTTGATATTTTTATGATGCTCTAGTTTGGCATCTGGTTAATGAATCTTGGGCATTAGGTCATTCTTGTTGTCAATTCACATTTGTTCACACTGAATTCCTTTTATTATTTCACTAGAGGCTTGGTGCACAAAAATTTGTGCACTCGGGGGGAGTCCCTCAGCCCAGCCTATGCCCTCTTGCAGTCTGAGACCCCTCGGAGGATGTCCACCTGCTGGCTTAGGCCTGCTCCCTGGGGGATCGGGCCCAAGCTGGCAGTCAGATATCCCTCTGGCAGCCCGGCAGCCCGGCAGCCCTCGGGGGATGTCCACTTGCCAGCGGGGAGCAGGTCTAAGCTGCAGTTGGACATCCTTAGTGCTGCTGAGGAGGCGGGAGAGGCTCCCACCACCACCGCTGTACTGGCGGCCATAAGCCTGGCTTGTGGCTGAGCAGAGGTCCCCCTGTGGGAGCACACTGACCACCAGAGGGCAGCTCCTGCATTGGGCGTCTGGCCCCTGTTGGTCACTGTGTGTCTTAGTGACCAGTCATTCCCAGTTGTTCTGCTGTTAGGGTCAGTTTGCATATTACCCTTTTATTATATAGGATAGAGGCCTGGTGCACGGGTGGGGGCCAGCTC
>NW_006289713.1:8032663-8033992 GCF_000327345.1 Myotis davidii
TGCCTGGCAGGCTGGGTGAGGGGCTGATGGCTGTTTTCAGGCTGCTCAAGCACCCCCCCCCAGTGGGGACCCTCACTCCATGGAGGTTTGGCCAGCCTGGGTCAGGGGCTGATGGCTGTTTTCAGGCTGGTCACACCCCCTTTAGGGTGGGGGGTTCCCACTGGGGTGCCTGGCCAGTCTGAGTGAGGGGCTGAGGGCTGTTTTCAGGCTGGCCAAGCCCCCTGGCGACAGAAGCTCCCAGCCTCTCCTTTTTTTCTTTTTTTTTTATTCTGGGATTTATTTACCTTCTATAATTGAAACTGTGTTGCTCTGAGTGGAGCTCAGAGCCGGCAAGCTTGGCTTCCTCCATCATTGGGGCAACCAAGCCTCCTGCTTGCTCCAGCTCTGTGGCTGCCGGCTGCCATCTTGATTGGGGTAATTTGCATATAGTCACTCTGATTGGCTGGTGGGTGTGGCTTAAGGCATAGCAGAGGTATGGTCAATTTGCATGTTTTTTTATTAGTGTAGATTTTTAAAATATATTTTTATTGATTTCAGATAGGAAGGGAAAGGGAGAGAGAGATAGTAACATCACTGTTGAGAGAGTCATTGATCTGCTGCCTCAAACAGGTCCCACATTGGGGATGGAGCCCACAGCCCAGGTATGTGCCCTGACTGGGTATGGAACCTGACCTCCTAGTGCATAGGTTGACACTCAACTACTGAGCCACACCAGCCAGACTCCTTTTATTATTTTAAACCAACAGCAAAATAATAAATAAGGCACTAAAAATAGCCAAGTGAACTTTGAGAATTTAACGTCACAATTGAATTCACGTATTTCTTGAGGGAAAAAGTAAATTGAGAAGAGGGAGTCTGAGACTTTATTAAATGCTACACTTTTTTATACTAATTTAATTTCTTTGTATTCATGTAAATGAAGATAATTCCAATAAAACATGATATTTTAGAAGTAGAAGTGTTTTTTAAAACATACTTGTGTTTTTTTTTCTCATAGTGATTCTTATTAATGTAACTTTTTAATTGTTCAAAAATGTTCCCTGTCAGAGTTACTTGGGATATATTCCTAGAACAGCCATGACTTGAAGCTCTGTAGTAATTCATATGAGTTTCTCTTCTGCTAAAGATGCTTTCTAAAAGCATAATAAAACACTGAAAAAAGTCCCATAACTCTGTATACAAAAGAAATGGGAAGGAAATAAAACAGAACAGTGGATGTAAAAAATGGAGACAGAATAAAATGGGGATGGAGAAGAGAAGGCAGAAGTAGTGAGGAAAGAAAAAAGGAAGGAAGAGGATGGCGGCGATATAGGCAGACACGTCCCAGGT
>NW_006289714.1:0-33183 GCF_000327345.1 Myotis davidii
GAGCTGGTCCATTTCTGGTGGTGCCGGGTCCTGAGCTGCTGGTCGGGCAGCAGGTCCACAGGGTTTCTTCCTGGCCTCCCCAGCAGTACTCTCTGTCCTGACGTGCCAGGTGGCTGTCGCTGGAGTCGGGACTTGGAGAGCAAAGGAGCTGGACCCGTAGGTGGCCAAGCCATGCCCCACCCCCGCCACTTCTCAGCCTCACTCACGTGGATCAGGCTAAAACCCACTGCCCAAGATTGGTGCCACATGGGGAGGGTCGCAGTAGAGAGAGGGGTGCCCTGACCTGCCAGCCTTGGTGACAATTACCTTGGTGCCCAGCTGATTGAATTAATACCACAGAGCCTTCATCTCAAGCTGCATGCTCATGCTGGCCACCTTTCCATTCTTCTTTGCCAGTGCCTTGGTGGCAGCTGTGCAATTTGCTCTGGGGCCCTTGCAGCATAGTGACTGGTGGTTCTAGTAGTTCCGCCATAAGGGTCGCTGGGCTTTTATTATATAGATACTTCTTGCAAATATATTCCCTCATTCTACAGGGTCTTATTTCACTTTTTTGATGATGTACTCTGAAGCACAAAAGTTTTTTTTTTAACTAATGAAATCCATTTTTGGTTTTGCTTGTGCTTTTGTTATCATATATAAGAAACTATTACTTAACCTTATGAATATTTTATATAATTACTATCTAGATGTATAAATGATATATCACTCTTCAACACAGTTGAAACAGTGTATGTTCCAATTAACAGTCATTAAGGGTTCCCATTTCTGCACATGCTTGCCAAAACTTGATGATTTCAGAAAGTTCATTATTTTGCCAATCTGTTGACTAAAACTCTGTAGTTTATAGTATTTTAACTTGCATTTCTCTATTTAGTTAGCTTTTCCCCCTATATTTCCATTTTATCCTCTATGAATGATTGCTCATGCCTTCTGCCACTTTTTTTGTATTTTTTCATTTTAGAAGACATTCTTTATATACAACTAATAATAATAATAATTTCTCAGTTACACGTCTTACAACACGCTTTCTAAGTGTCTTATTTGTGATTTTCTTTGTTGAACTATTATTAAATTTACTGTTAAGAAATTATAAAATATTTTTTGTTTTGAGTTTTTTACATGTTTTTAAACGTTAAGTTATATAAATATTCTCGTCTAAGAGATGTTGTATTGTATAGATGCTAATGAAATGGACACAAGGACCAGGTATCTTAATTTGAATCTAGACTCTACCATGTATTAATTTGTAATCTGAAGCTAATTATTGAACTTCTCTTAACCTATTTCTCATTTTAAAAATGGGGCTAATAATGGCACCTATCTCATATTGTGTGGAATTCTAATGAGTTAAAATATGTGAAGTGATTAGATGAATACATGGAACATCAGCTATTATTAGTTTCTTAACATTTTCAATGTTTGAATTTTACATTTAGTTTTCTAATATACTTGGAGCTGATTTTTATGCATGGTATAAGGCGAGCTTTTCAGATAGTCTACCTGTCCCCAGTGATCTTCAATGTCCACTTTTACACATACTGTTCCCATATACATGACTCTCTTATTATGTTCAATTGGTCTATTTCTAACGTAAGTGATAACCACGCTATTGTAATTACTACAGCTATAAAACTGTAAACCATATATGTTTTTATATGAAGAAGAGCAGGTATCCCTACCTTGCTCTGTACTTAATATCTACAAATGCAGTCACTCACAAATTAACAGATAAGAATGCTGACATTTGCATCTTTGGAATTGTGAATTATAAAATCACAAATGAAATATGCCAGTTATTATCTATGAGATGATTAATATCTATACGAACTATATATAAGAATGGCACTTTTTTTGCCCAGCCGGCATGGCTCAGTGGTTGAGCATCAATCTATGAACCAAGAGGTCATGGTCTAATCCCTGGTCGGGGCACAACCCCAGTGGGGGCATGCACCATCCCCCCAGTGCGGGCGTGCAGGAGGCAGCTGATCAATGAATCCCTCTCATCATTGATGTTTCTATCTCTCTCCCCTTGTCCCTTCCTCTCTGAAATCAATAAAAAATGTATTTTAAAAAAGAGAATGCCACTTTTCTACCCCTAGACCAGTGGTCGGCAAACTGCAGCTCACGAGCCACATGCGGCTCTTTGGCCCCTTGAGTGTGGCTCTTCTACAAAATACCACATGTGGGCGCGCACATACAGTGCGATTGAAACTTCGTGGCCCATGAGCGCAGAAGTCGGTATTTTGTGGAAGAGCCACACTCAAGGGGCCAAAGAGCCGCATGTGGCTCGTGAGCCACAGTTTGCCGACCACTGCGGACCTTTTCAATTATTTTGTAAATAATAAGGTTATGATTCACTGAAAGCCATAGGAATAAAAAATAAACAAACTAGACTGAGAAGTAAAATATTAGAGAACTTTTGGGGGGGTGATTTTGTTCCAAGTATCCTGCAGATACAAAAAGATGATATGAAATCCTCAACAGATCTTTAACACCCCTTAAGTAGCAAAGAACCAAACCAAAGCCACATAACAAAAGACCAAGTATTCTCATTCAGTTTGCAAAAGCCACAGTCTGGATTCACAGTTACTACAGAAATAGTCAAAAGAGAGGAAGAAAAATTAGGATCAACAGTGCAGAGATTTTACCTGGTAAAGACAGTTCATCAATTATTCTAAAGCATTCTATAGCAACTGCCCAAACCATTAAGTCCAATGTGCAAATCTAAAGGATCTCAGTATAAGTGACACCCTACAATGGAAAGGAACAATAACCTTGTAATTTTAGCACTAAGAAATAAACCTGTAGAGGTGTTGGCACTCCCTCTCAAAGTATAAAGCTGCAGATCACATTTCTTGTTTGCAGTCATAGCAACATAGGATATTTTGCAAATAGTCTCTTCAACTTAACATTTACAAGAAAACTTAGGAAGAGGAAAAAGATAAGTATCCTCCATTGTTGAATGCAGAATGCAAATGTTTTTCCTAGAAAACAACTCCGATGTGTTCCTAACTTAATCTTCTTCTCACGTCAGATGCTAAGATAATGTGGCTCAGAAAAAAAAAGAAATTAAGTTGCATTCCCTTGAGCACCAAATTATGATAGCATAAATGTGGTTGAATATAGAGTACTTTTTACAAGCTAGTATGTATTAGAATGAATAGGAAAATCAAAGCAGAAATTATGAGCTCTGAGTTTTATTCATATACTGGATTATTTATTCCTGGTGGTGGAGATGTGTGTTTTTGCAATCTCTCTCTTAAATAGCATGTTTATGTGCAAAGACTTTGTTCTGACTCTCTAAATGCTCAGCACAAATAACAATTCTGAAGTCAAATTTAAATGTCATTCCTCAAAGAACAAAAACTAAAACTCTGGAATCCCAAGTACTGGTTCTGGCTCTAGGAGTAATAGTGAGACTTTAGGAAAGTCATCTAACAACTTGTAAAAATGAGAAAACATAAGTAGATCATTAAAGTTAACTCGATCTTTTAAGTAGAAGTGCGGGTGCCAGCAGCATATATTCCTACTGGGTTTACATTAGGTTGTGTAGATGTTTGTTTATATAATGGCACTTTATTTCCAGTTGAAAGAAACCTCTAGCTCCATCATCCCACACACAAACTACTTCCGTTTTTACTTGAAAGGAAATTCCTTTTCAAGGTTCACAGTACATTAGAGACAGCTGCATTTCAGAGCTTCCTCCAGAAACTTTAAAAAGCTGCAGATATAGCCCATGAATGACATGGATCATGGAACAAGACAGTCCCAAGTGAACCCTCTTAATGTTATATTTTCCGGCATGGGGTGTATGTGTGGGTGTATGTTTGTGTTTATTTTAAATCAAACCCCTAAAGGAACGCAGGAGTTCCCTAAAGTGACTACGTTCAGTGCTCATTTCCAAAGAAAGACAAAGTAAAAAGCACATTTCTAGTTAATGACATTTTAATAACAGTCACTACCTGTTACCTTCTAAAGAAGCAATCCCCACACAAACCACACATTCTCTGCATATATTTCCATATTGCCCTGGACTTCACAGTGTTTATCTGGAAAACTCAATTCTGGACTCAGAACCAGCAAAACAAGAATGATAAACTGGAGGAGGAAGGATTCTGGCACAGAGCATTTCCAGCAGAAGCAGAGAGTTATAACTTGGTTTATTTACAGAACAGTCCCCAAAATGGCATAAACAGCTACAAAGACAAACTATTTTCTTTTTTTAAATGTAAGTTGTTTATTTATATCTGGAAAACATGGGGGGAAATTATAACTTAATATTGAAACAGTAGTCCTCTAAGAATTTTTAAGACACAGTAATATTTAATAACCAGTGAAAGTTATGGAATTGTAGTTATAATATGTTTTGAGATAATAGAAGATGCATTCATAAGCAAAGTATTTTCATTGGGAATAACACATTGAATGTAACTAGAGGTAGGTATAAGGTTTAGGAGCATCCAAATGACAATAGGATGCTTTCTGGGGGTAGTTCACAGAGTTAAACTCTGAAAAAAAATTCCAGGAGCCTATCAGGTGTCCAATGACCATAGAGATTATTTAATTAACATATCTTAGAAAGAGGAAATTTGGGATTCTCATCTCTATTTCACTCTCCCAGAAATCCTTTAGTTCATACCTGGATTGTTCCAAG
Source organism: Myotis davidii (assembly GCF_000327345.1). NCBI lineage: Eukaryota > Metazoa > Chordata > Mammalia > Chiroptera > Vespertilionidae > Myotis > Myotis davidii. The sequence goes on from NW_006289714.1 coordinate 4,655, forward strand.
TATATTAAGACTTATTATCCCTTCTTCATTAATATGGGCAATCCATAATAATAAAATGGCAATATGCTAATTAGACCAGACATCATTCTGGACGAAGCCAGGGCCAGAGTGAAGCCCAGGTCCCAGGTGCCTGCCAGGAGCCAGAGGGAAGCCGGTGCCGGCAGCCAGGAGAAGGAAGGCCTACTCTTGCATGAATATCATGCATCAGGCCTCTAGTCTATATATATAAAACCCTAATATGCAAATAGACTGAACGAAGGAACAACCAAACAACCGGTCACTATAATGTGCGCTGACCGCCAGGGGGCACGTGTGGAACATGGCAGGCAGGCATCGGCAGCAGGTGGCAGAGTGCAGAACATGGCAGGCATTGACCCCGGTGGGATGGTGGAGCAGGTGAGCGGGGGCGCCAGACCAAGGCAGGGCGCCAGTTGCTGTCATCAGGGTGAGCCTCCAGTGATTACTGAAAATTCTTTGCTCCTGTGCGACACCGTCCTGCCCCTGCCCGGCGCTTGCACCTGCTGCAGGCTCCAGCCCTGCTCACACCCGCAGCCAGAGCCCAGTCTTGTTGCCCCTGAGGGCTTCTCCACCTCCACCTGCTCCTGAGGGGCGATTGGGGCAGCAGCTGCTGCTTGTACCCACTGCTGGCGCCAGCCCTAATCGCTCTACACCGTCAGCATATGGGAGCAGTGGTGGTGGCAGGAGCGGGGCTGCAGGCAGACAGAACACCAGGGGTCGGGTGGGGGCATGGAGGATAGGCTGAGACCCGCCCCAGTGCCCACCACAGCCTCTCGGCCCACAGTTCCTTTCAAGGTGCACAAATTCATGCACTGGGTCCCTAGTATTTTAATAGTGCCAGGACTCTTTTATTAAACAATAGGCCGTACTAATGTAATATTTTATGAAAGATATTCTGAATTACATAGGTAATTTATTCTTGAAATCAATTCCTATTTCTTTGAAATACATGATAATAAAATAGGTTCTTCTCTTGGTCAGAAAAGAAGAGGGAGGGGGAAAAGCTTTTGTCTGTAGGTAAAGAATGAACTGAAATGTATTAACTGTAATCTGGGGTGAACCAAATCCCTTAGAGAGGGGGCAGCTTAATCAACTGCAGCTTTCTGGGCTCAGCTCCCAAATATCTGGTTTAGTAGATTTGGGGTGAGGTACAGGAAAGTACATCTTAAAAATGACCTACAGTGATTCTGATGTAGGAAATACATTGAAGCAGGACGTGAGGAAAACTGTGGACTCCTTGTTTCTCAATGGATGGATGATACTGATCGTACACCGCTCACGCTGCTTCCTCTGCAACAGCCACTGCAGCGAGCCTGCAGCCAGTGCTCCGGCAACATCTGCAGAAAAGCCTCCTGTCACCTGACCCTGAATTCAGGACTCTTCTGCCACACTGCACCAAGCTGCCACAAAGAAAACACATTGGCCAACTGCTATATTATTGTTGGCAAGCACTGAAATTTGCTCAAAATCTTTACAAATGAAACCCAGCTGCTTAAGCTCAATACCAGATGTCTTCTACAATGTGTGGCTTTGATAGATTAAATTGGGCATAAGAAAGAGATGAAATATATGAAAATTGAATTTGCAAGATGTTTGTCATTAAGTCTGTTCAACAACAAAAAACAGACAGAAAATATATTTTTCACTCTAAGAGGTAAAGTGGAATAGAGTAATAATATTCATAACAGCGATTAAAATGCATGTTGTGAATAAACTGCTTAGTATATATTCATAAAATCCAGGCCAAAAACAAATATCCAGAAATGCCCATTGGAAAAAAAAAGTCATATGTCTGTGAAACCACATGACTTAGCAAGAGAGTCCTTTCCTTTAGACCCCGCCTCCAATTTGAACAAGTTTTCACTCAAGGCATAGGAAATCAAGTAGGAAATATTTAGTGATATTCCCTGATTTCAATAAGCTGTAATAAGCCTATGAAAACAAATATATAAGAAACATATGTGTGTGGCTACGTATAATATGTATTGGAATGTGTGGAAGTAAAAAGGCAATTTGTTTAGCAGCCTCAATTAGATGGCATCGTCCCTTCTGTTACGATGTCACGATGGAACTCCTGTTGTTTTCCAGGTCACTGCACAATCCTCAACTGCTCAGCTGACTTCATAGCCTACGTGAAGCTCAGAGACCACTCAAATATTCCTCCAAAGAGCTGCTGCCATTCCCTCACTCAAACGAGCTAAGAGTTCATGGGTAAATACAACATATTACTCTTATAACACTAACCTTAAAAAAAAGAAAGAAACATAAAAAGACTTTGTAATGGAATTTGAAAACAATACTCAATGAGTATATTAACTTTAACCAAGACAAACATTCAGTTGGGATTGAGCCCCATAAAAAGGCGCATAATCATTAAAATTATATACATCTAGAATTGGCAGATTTTTTTCAGATTTGAAAAACAATGTTGCCTTCGTTTTGCTTAAAGAGAAACCAAAATAAAGCTAAGCACTTTAGCAACGGCAAAGTTTGGTCACAAATATTCCTACAAACATGACAGAAAGATGACTTCATGCAGAGTTTGCAAAACAAAGCTGGCCTCAGCTTTTCTGAGGCTGCACGCTATTGGCCTTGGCGTACCTTATACTTGAAAGAAAACAGAAAAACTTTAAGACGCCTTGTTATATTCAATTGTCTCACATTTGGCTGATATCGCATCTGTGCAGTTCCCACATCACAGAAGTTGAATGATTGATGCACAAGTGATGCAAGTCACTATTTCCTTACATGTAAAACTCCCATAAAAATTGTGAAGATACCAAGATGAATTTGGGAACATTATGTACCACAATATACTGTCAGGCAGTAAAAACCTATGAACTAAAGCCAGTTTTCTGCACATGCTCATGAGGTTTTTTAAAAAGCTGGATGTGTACAGTAATTTTACTCGGGACCCCAGGAGGGGTCAAGAAACAGTTTCAGATATTAATTTCCAAGAATCAAATGAAAGATGTACATACACAGCTAGTCTCAAACAGTTTAGTCACTTTCTTCCCAGGTAAATTACCACAGAGATCAAATTTCTTACATCTGTGATGCTCACCACCACTTGCAGCTATTACCGATTAATAGGCTGCGGTTAATTGTTCAAAGTGCCACATAATAGCTATAGAAGAAAATATTTTAAACACAGAACTGCATTTACGCATTTAACAGCTGTGTTGGTCCAACAGTTCAGATTTTCACTGTATTTTGCCATATGGTAACACAGATCATTTTTCACTTAAAATATTACCAAAAAACGGATGCCCTATAGCAATATTTACGATTCTAATTTTGAAACTACACATTCACAGCTATGTTTGTTATCCTCCTGTTATAGCATTCCTTATTTGCCTTAGTCCTACTTAAAATCTTTAATAACACTTATTTTTCTGAATTTAAATTAGTGTTAACCAGGTCAAACACAAATATTGCAATAGGAAATCTATGGAATATGACCTGGCAATGAAGAGGCAGGATATAAATCTAGGTTATACAAAAATATAAGAACCATAAAGATGGGGAGCTATTTTTATTCATTGGAATTGGGGATTTTATGTATTTAAAAAGATCTGATTCCTACTTCCTATCTCACCTATTTTTTCTATAAGTCTTTATTGGCATAAAATTAGTCCTAATCTAAAGAAAAAAAAAGTTGGCTGCCAATTTTTATCTTTATCTGATTGCTATAATAATTTACTACCATGATTTTAAGGGGGAAAAACATTGTAGAAATGTTCACATATACATTTAACAGAAAGCTAAGTAAATATCTCACCTTTTTAAATTCCAGAACAGGAGGCCCATCCATGTCAGGAAGGGCACATTATTGCGACCAATGTGTTAAAAAAACAAACAGAAAGAGTCCTTTAGTTTTTAGGTCTCTCAACCCATCATATTTACATCCTCACTAAATTCCTTCAGCAGAACTAAGAAGACTGGTAGTGACCAAAATGATGCTTTAATACTGTTTGCACATTGCACTATATTTATTATAATTGCCTGTGATTCCCTTCTGTGTTTGGAAAAGTAAGAAGCAGGGTAGTACATTTTAAGTAGAAATGAGAACTACAAATTTTCACCATTACAGTTCATATTTTCACTTTTAAACAAGACGGCAATTCTCCATCCCACGATCCCTACCTTTAAAAAATGCATTTCTGAAGCAATCACAATGTACCAATATACAAAACATGTTGTTCAAAGCATCTACCAAGGTGTACCCTTGCTTCCTTTTTTCTAAGCCTGTGTCTCCTCAAGTAAAACATTGAAGGTAAGATGTAAGCAGTGATAAGATTTAGGCTGATGAATCACCCCGCACACAGGTCACCCCAGCTTCTCTGTTCCAAGTGGGAAGAAAGAGTTCCTTCCACTTATTGTGACTTGGCACTAGTGTACGTATTTCTTCCATATAGAACTTTTAGGTTTCCTTATATCTACTTTAAAATTTTTTTATTAGCCTGAACCTCAAATTCTCCAAATGTCTCAAGTTATTTTTAAACATAAGTACTTGAAATATGGAACTAAGGTCAGAATATTAATCTTGGCTTTGTCATTAACTTAAGAATCATAATAACCACATCATCTGTCTGTGCTTCTTATTTATCTATTTTTGTGATTATCACTCTCTCTGAAGTATATGCAGAAGTAATGATTGCAAAGCATTACAAGATGTCAATGAATATTTGACTTTGAGAGTTAAACTTGTTTAGTCTTGGTTAAACTCATGGTCTCCGCTTATAGCACATTCTTTCTTCATCAGAGAAAAATCATAAGAACCATGAAGCTTATTTTTTATAAAATGTTATAGGTGCAGAAATTCCTCCCCCCCAAAATTAAAAGTTCATTGTTAACAAAGGTAAGAATACATATTGAGATTCAATATGTTAATAATACTAAAATAAGCTATGGGATTCTTTTGAAATTGTATCTCAATTTACATTTCCAGTTTGGTTGTCTCCTATTCTTGCATAAGTTATTATTATTAATAATGATACTAATCATATGTTCCAGATACTATTCTAAACACTTTATGTGTGTGTACTAATTTAGTAATCAAATCAACCCTATGGCAAATATTATTATCCCCATTTTACAGCTGACAAATTTGAGAAACTAATTAAGATACCTCATTCGAGTTTACACATGTAATAAGTGGTAGAGCTAAGACCCAAACCCAGGCATCCTGGGCCCAGGGTTCATATTCTTAACCACTATGCTACAGAATAAATTAGTAGAAACATACACTCACACACAAATACACACATGAAAGTGCCCTGGACAAGGAGCCAAAAGGCTATGTTACCTGGAAGGAAGAAACTCCCTTCCTGGAAAAGTAAGCAGCTATCCATTATTTTCAGGTCTATTCTAAGCCTAAGTTTTATGATTCAAAGATTCAGTCTTTAGCATATGGCCTCTTTGCTTTTTATTGACATATCTCAATAATGAACTAGATATGCATATGTTTCAAGGAAAATGCTAAAAGTGAAAAGTTACCTCAGGCAATCAAGAAATAGGATAGCATGAATATAGGAATAAGAATTTCACCTCACATACATCATGCTTTGAGCTTCATGAAACATTCTTAAGAAATATTTACCCTAAGGTCTTTCTAGTCTTCTACAAGGTATCAGATAATAACAATTTTTGGAAAATAAACTATCAAACCAGGTAAATGAACTACCCATTGTTCCTTCAGATAAATACACAAACTCCTTTGAACTACATTTATCTAGATCAGAAATTTAAAGCACCGCCCATAGCCAAGCCATAAAATACAATATTGCAATAATGCCATGGAGTACTTTGAGATTATGAAAACAATCTTATAAGTGCCAATCAAAAGTACATGCCAATTGATAATACAATATGGCCAATAGGTTCTGTAAAATGCATTCGCAAGGACATGAGGTTGAACTCTCAATGTATTTTGATCTCATACATGTTCCCTTTGTCCCCTGGCTTAATTTTATAAAGCCATTTTCTCTTTATTTCCAACCTAGCAATGACTTCCTCCTTGCAAATCACTATAGCAGATAGTTGTTTCATGTTCGTTAAGTCGCCTTTCTTCTAACTTGAAAATACTTCACCTACTCTTATAATTACTCTTTTATTTTTTTAAAAAATTGTGCTACCCTTTAGTCAATTTTATACAAAAATAATTCTTCTGGACAAAATGATCACTAAGCAAACCCTGTTCTTAAATGTGCATAAATTCTGACATATTCACAAATTATAATTACTGCCATTATAAAACTAGAGATTTACTCCATGCATCCATATAAAAATTCAAACAAACTTCAAAGTTAATTAGCTAATCTATAAAAAATCTAACCGTATTCAACTTAAAATGATCAAAACAAAGTTTATTAGTGTTATTTTCTTAAATTCTCCCCCATATAAGCTGTGACAGTATGCTGACAATCATCTTTATAATCAAAGTTCCAAAGTGGGCTGCACTTTTTTCTTAATTACTAGAGAAAACAGAAACTTTGAGTCACTTTGAAATTATTTGAATACCCTACCTAGAAAGCTTCGCCCTCACAGAGAATCTAGTTAAATTACAGAGCAGTTGGGGTTTGAAAACCTTTCGCCATTCAACTTCTGCCCTGAACTTTGCGTTCTGTGATAAGAGCCACAACAGCAGACATTCACGGAGGCCCCTGTCAGCACTGGACTGTGGGGCACTGGTCCTCTTACCCCTCGTGTGCATAGACAGAAGGATGAGCAAGGCAATGTGAAGCTGCCAGGGTAGTTCTTCCAGCCAACCCACTGCGGCAGGAGAGCAGTAAGTGCGACCTGCCTGGTGGAAGCCTCCTGTTTCTCGCCTTCCCTTCTTTCCCTGAGACGCCTCTGCTGCCACCCTCCTCAGAGCTGCAGGCAAGCCTGCCAGCAAGCCTGAGACAGGACCGTGAAAGACAAGCCTGTTACAGACTGGTGCTGTCACCACAGAGGCTTCCACTGATCACCTCGTGGGGAGGACAACAAAGGGCGGTGAGGACCCCGAGCAGGATTGTTTTCTTAAGAAAAGCGCCTGACCCAGCTGCCCACACAGGGGCCAGCACAGGCAGGCACCTCCCTCTGCCCTGGCCACGCCAAATCCCCCAGATCTCTGGGGCGGGGAGGAAGGGATTCCAAAGCATCGCACACCTACACTTTACTGTCATGAAAGAAACTATGTCTTTGCTCAAGGGTTTCTCTCTGCTAACATTGTTCACCGGGAATTGAAGAAAGGCAAGGAGAAAAAAATGGTGGTTGTTTTCTAATGAAGTAATAGAAATACTGCAACCCATCAAGTGTCATGCTATGGCAGTTTTCTCACCCCGAATCTACATTTAAATAATGAAGCAAATGCCTATGAATCAAGTACACAGATAGGAAGAAGGGCCACCTATAATACACGTCCTTGATGAATATTTTAGGTTAAAATGTTTTAGTTAAGCTATTCGTTAATCAATTAATTTAAGTGACTACAGTTTGAAGTTTCCTATGTAGAAAATAAGAACTACTGTGAAACTAACCACTTATTATGTAAATAAAACCACTGTAAGTTATTCAATATTTTATATTTTAAATGTAACTGTGCCTCAAGGTAAACAATGAACATTTTGTAAAATTTGATTTTCCATGATATTCTGGTGACCTTTTTCAACACAAAAAAACTTCAAAAGGCTATTTGTTTTCTTTTTCTCTGAGAATTGATAATAATAAAAGAATAGCAAGAGATATAAATGAATTGCCAGTATGCGTAGGAACTGCAATGTCACCACAGACAGGCACAAACAGAAGTTGTTATTAAGGATTCATGACTATGGGACCACAGACATACTGCAATGATTAACTCTAAGATGTCATCAGATGTATTTACTTAATATTTTAAGATTTATTACCTTGGAAAAACATCTCTGCCATCTTCTTTATTTTTAAGAGACACACACACCCCTCCACACACACACATACTGCCATCTCCCAGCATTACCGTACTAGCTGCTATCAACCCAACATCCAAACCTCCCACTTTTATGAGATGACATTTAACAGAAGCACGGCGATTTTAACCAGGTAGGATATCTTGGAGTAGCCTACACTTAAGAACCCACACATTTTGTATCTTACAGAAGTCATGCCACTTACACATCAGGAAAATGGAAGTGGGGGTGGTGAACGAGGTTGTCTTTCAGTATCATTTATCCACATCCCTTTGAGCTAAGAAGGGAGATTGAGGCATACTAACATGAATCAGAGTGATGAGGAGCAGAGGGGTCACGTGTGGGAAAAGCAGACAAAAATCAAGCAATAGGATCTCTTGTTCAACCTTTCTGTTTTGGGCTCAGAGCCACATCACAACATGGTTCCACTGCCAATTTGGAAGCCAGCCTTGCTCCCTGGACGTGGAGTGAATGGCTGAAACATGGGACAGCTCCCACCGCTCACACTTCCCCAGTATGGGCATCCATACATGGTTCAAACATAAAGAGAGAATTGTTGCTCTCCTCCTGGAATCCTAATTCAGTTCTGAGCAATTCATATCAGCAACCCGTTCTGATTTTGTACTATGTGCTTTCTGAAGAAATTTATAATACCACAGAAAAAGCAACATAAGCATTTTATATATACAGAAGAGAACTAAATAAAAAATGTCAGATGTTTTATGATGAAGATAAATTAATCATAAAAATGATAAATTCATCATGAATTCAATAAAGATGGGCAATCAGAGTAGGGGAAGGGTTAGACTAGGCCAAACACTGAAGGGACAGCTGGCTGCTGAAATATGAACTGAATATATACAGAATAGAGGAGATGGGGAGGAGAGAACAAGAATTAGAGGTGAGATTAATATTTCATTTGTGCAACAGCACGAGAAGAACTGAACTAATATATACAGAATAGAGGAGATGGGGAGGAGAGAACAAGAATTAGAGGTGAGATTAATATTTCATTTGTGCAACAGCACGAGAAGAAAAATCTTACTGGAGCAGGCAGTTCCTATTAGTAAATGGTTGGAGGGAAAGCTGGACAGATGAGAACCAGATTGTGCAGGACTCTGAATACAGGTTACAAGTTTGGACTATGTAGTTGATAATAAATAAATATCAGAATTGATCTTTTCTTTTAAGTTTACAGATTTTAGCATATAGGATGGGTCACTGAACTTAAACTTCCAATTATGTGAAATGAACTGAAAGTTAGAAGAGAAGTCTGGGGAAAGGTCTCCACTGAGTCAGACATTTTGTTAATATAGATTTCTTTCCTTCATTTACAATGCTAAGAAATTCAAGACCTATCCCTATTAATTCTTTCCATTTTGCCTATATGGGTTTAACATATGCTGGGTGCCAACAATGTTCTATAAAATGCGTAATTAGGTTCCAGACAACGAGGCTCAAAAGATCTAATAAAACTGTTATAAGGTAGATCAGAAATCTGGCTTAGCATAACAATCCCAATTTGCTTATGATTCAGCATGCTTACCTTAAAGTACACACCAAATGAGGCTGCAAAGAAAGCTCTGAGACAATATTAAGAGAAAGGTCTCAATTTGAAAATATACACAAGAGAAAAACAAGGAAATATGAAAGGACGACTTCAGATTGCACTACCAATATGAATAGAACATGTCATTGCTACATGTCACTGTAGAATTCTTACACAGACCCACTCATAATATTTTAATGGAGTCTGTGCTGTGGAGCAGAGAGAGGCTTGTACGCTATCTGTATAATCTTGGGCAAATTATTTAAACTCTGTTTTACAGTTTATTCATTACCTATGAAGATTTTATATGATTAAATAAGTAAATAAACAACAGTGCTCAGAAAAGAGAACATCAGAAAATGGTCAGCAATTTCCTGACAATTCTCACTACTCCCCTGCCTTCTGATAAAAATAATCCCACAAAACCCTGATTCGCAATAATGTTCTTTAATGTAACATTTACCAAATTGCTCCTTCCTGTCACAAACAATGTGAATACTAACGGATGCAAAGTGCTTCTGATGTTAAATCAAGTTTTTAAAGTTTTCAATAGCAAATATTTATTTACTCAAGTTATTTGTACTGTATTCATTAAATGTTCACATAATTGAAGTAGAAGTACATGAAACAGTTGTAAATTACGCTTTATAACAATTTTGATTCGTGACTTATTTTCACAACCTCCCCCCGCCCCAATCTCCTGATTTTTGTATTTATACAGTTTTTAAACCATAAGAGGGACTGTGTCTAGTGAGGGGATATAAGAACATTACAAAGTAATGATGTGTGTGCTCTCGGGTGACTGTTTTGCTAAGAGTGTGAATTCAAGTGCAGTGCAGTGTTACCTTCAGCATAAAAACTGTATAGGTTTTTGCATAGCAGATAAGATTTTTTGTAGAAAAATAGTTTTTTTAAAAAATGCAGGTTGTAACTTTTTGAGGGGCTACTATACAATTAGATTTAATGGCTTTTGATATTAAATGTTTCTAAAATGTACTGGTTAATTTCTTGACTTCTGTATGACAGCACAGCAAACTCATAGGAATTAGCATCAATAGTAAACTTTGGGTCTTTTAGAGTATTGAGCAATGAGGTGTGTTGCTAATGTTATGTTATTTGGAACAACATCTACTTTTTAATTCAACCTCTGTTCAAACACACAGAGTCCTAAAAATCTGTAATAAAATTATGTATATTCAAAAGAATAGTACTTGCTTTCCGGACAAAACTTACCCTGGAATGGGTGAAGGCAAGCATACAAGCAAACAATGACAGTGCAATCCAGTTACTGCCTGCTATAGGGAAGGAACATGGGAAATCCAGTGGATAAACAAAGATTAACTCTGGGGGTGGGGAGTGGAGTTGTGGGGCACAGGCATCTGAACTAGGTCTTCAAAGATAAGAAGGAATTCACAGGGCGGAGGAAGGGCCAAGCAAGACTAAGCTAAAAGAACAGATAGCACAGACATTTAGGAGTAAGAAAAAGAGCAGTGTTTGCAGAGAACACGAGAGTCTGAGACTGGAGATGCCTACAGAGCAGCGACCTTAGGCTGGAAAAGTCAAAGGGAGAAGTTGGGCATAACCGGATTTGATTTGAACCTGCAGACAAGGAAGCAATGCCTTCATTTCTGAAGGAGGTATTTGCACATTGTGTGAACTGACTGCAATACTTCTTGCAGCTGATTATATTTCAAAAGGAGCTAGGCAAGTTTTTGAGGTAAAATAAGAAATATTTTCCTTTTTTATCTGAGAAAATGGAGCAATATCCTCATTATCCTTAATGAGAACAGTGGGGTGAATGTTTTCTTTATTACTTGAACATCCCTGCTAATATTATTTAGATCAACATCTACTTTTTAGTTAAACTTCTAGTCAAACACACAGACACCTAAAAACAACTGCTAGGTCCTTCTTGCCATTGAGAGCTATAGATTTGAGGTCCCTACCATGCCAGAGTTTTGCACTAAAATCTTTTTCAAACTTCCATGCTCGGTGTGCCAAAAGTAGAAAAGTGCACTCGGAACGGTACAGAAAATTTCATTTTATTTTTTTGAATGTTGGCTATACACTTAACGTAACGATATAAAAAGTTACTCCATATGGGGGGGGGGGGATAGCACTAGAACTCAATTGCACAGAAATGTCTTTCCTGACTCGAGTTTATAAAGACCACGACTTCAGCCCACTCTTGGGCTGCCTCCTGCCTTCTCACCCCGTTCTCATTTGCAGCATTCCACATCGCTGGTCATTAACCACCCGAAGCTCCCTTCAGCTGCACAGTGAAAGCCCATCCCATCCCTACAAATAAACAATCCCTTCCTCCCTCCAGCGAAGGACACAGCATTCTGAGCACGTCTTCCGTCCGCTTTCATGGCTCTGCCAAGGTCCCCGTGAGTGGGAAGGGGTAAAAAGAGAGAGAAAATATCCCACAACTTGTCTGAAGCATGGAGAGAATGATTTGTGTTCTTTCTGACGGGATAGGACTGTCACTGCTGATCTGCTTTCAGGCCTAGATTACATGTGATCAGGGCTGACCTTCTTTAAGTATTCACACATTATGCACTCATGGAGAGCAGGCAGGCACAAAAGTCCTTCAGATGTTCTGGACATCAATCAAGTGCACAGCATGGAACCTGCCAAACTTTTCTTCCATTTACCCAGGGAGAGGGCGGGGGGAGTCCAAGACAGACTTAATCAAGTTTAAAGCTATGCCACAGTATATTTGGGGAGACCATTGTTATTAAAAGGGTGCTGTTTCGGGAAAAAAAAAATTCTCTATAGTTACCAGTGGCAACAAACAAAATTCACACACAAATATAAAGACATCCAGATTTCACCCCAAGCTTTCCAATGTTAAACTTTTACTTTAAACCGGGTTGCAGTGGCTTTAGAAGATTTTTCAAAACTAATTGTTCATTAAGTATATATTTCAAGAACTGGAAACATAGTTTTGTATAACAACCACACATCAAAGGTATCTTTTTTTGAAGAATTTATGAAAGCAATAGAGGAGATACATTTGTAAAATACTCTACATATATCTTCATATAAATTAAACACCAATCAATAGCATAAAACATTTTTCATCTAATATAAATGTTATCATTATTAACAGTGTAGAGCCCCAGTATTATGGAATGGACATGACAATATCATCTGATATAGGCTTTCAATGTTGGTCTTTTAACTTTCCTATCCCCCCGCAACTCATTCAAAAGAACTGAGATAGCTTTAGAGAAAGAACAAATAAGCCTTAAACTATAATCTTCTAAAACACTGGAACACTGTGTACTAGGAGGGCATTGTTTGGCCACCAGTGCACAGCCAAACTCATCAGAGCAAGATGCTTCATGGAATTTTATAATAGAGTATCTTAAATCTATGGCACTATCACTTACTTGGAGATTGCAGAGTTCTTTTTAAAAGCTCATTCAGACCATGAATATAACAAGGACATGCACAGCCTGCTACGATATAAGCAGACTATCCCCAAAAAGCAGTTAACATTAAAGAACAGGAAGAGAAATGAAGGCCACCTGCGTGATTAAACTGCCAATGAAAATTAACTCCGTTAATTTGCTAAGATAAGCTCTACAGTTAAAAACCAAAGCAACAGACATTTTTCAAAAGAGGGCATACAGAAGGCCCAGAGACATATGAAAACATGCTCAAATTCTAATCATCTGAGAGATGCAAATCAAAACCAAAATGAGGTACCATCTCATACCTGTCAGAACGGCTATTATCAACAAATCAACAAACAAGTGCTGGCTGGCGAGGCAGAGAAAAGGAACACTCGTGCACCGCTGGTGGGAATGCAGACTGGTGCAGCCACTGTGGAGAACAGTATGGCATTTCCTCAGAAAATTAAAAATGGAACTGCCATTTGATCCAGTAATACCAATTCTAGGAAATAAACCAAGAAAACAGAAACGTCACTCATTTATGGATAATAAAGATAATTATAACCTGATGAACAAAAATAGATATAGAGGCAGAGAAGCATCGAACAGACTGTCCAACCTATGAGGGGAGGCGGGGGGTGAGGGGGTTAGAGATCAACCAAAAGACTTGTATGCATGCATATGAGCATAACCAATGGACACCGACAGGCGGAAGGAGGTGAGGGCATGTCTTGGGGGGGTAGAGGTGGCCAGGGAGAGGTCAATAGTGGGAAAAGGAGACTTATGTAATACTTTAAACAATAAAGAATTTAATTTTTAATAAAAACAGAACAAACTTCCAGACTTCCCTTTAACCCAGTAGAGGCATATTCTGCTTAGTTTATTATCTGGTTTCAGTGTATTCAACGGCTAATAAGGTCAAACCTGTACCCTAGTAATAGGGAACTAGGTGACACATAAAATGTGAGATTACTGTCGACATTAATCACTATGGACTAATCCATGACCTGGTCGATATAACTATTTCAGACTGAAAGCTAAAACTGAACGGAAGAAAGATGTCTTGGCAGGAGCTGGGAAGCAAGTTATGGAAGTAATTTCTAGATAGAGTATAGGATGATGACGATGAACTTGGTGAACTTTGACTATTCGTTAGGCACTGTGCTATGTACCTAATATATGCTACCTCTTTGAATCCTCACTGCCTCCCTGTCGGTATCCTCACCCCCTTTTACAGATGAGAATGCTGAGTGCCTGTGTCCACAAGGCCTGGAATGGGTGAGGGCTGGCAGGATCTGATACCAGCACTTCACTAGCAAGGGCCCCTATGTTTTTGCTCCGTCAGATATAACTGAGGCAGAAACGGTCCATTCAGTAGAAAGAGACCTCAAAGACTCTGGGGGCTGGTGAAATTCATTCGGGGAATGTGGCCTCCAGAAATTCTTACCCTGAGTCTCAAACCTGTCCACGTCAGAGAAGGGGGACAGCAGACACTCTGGAAGCCACGGCGGTGCATTCAGAGGTCAGCGGGTTCAGATCAAATGAGAGATGGACCTCTCCTATTTCCTTATAAAAATGATGATAATTATAATTAAAAGAGATACATATTTATAAAATATGTATTTTATTAAATACTATTTTCTTTATAAAAATGACAATAATTAAAAGATACATATTATCACAATTTTAAAGCCATATCTTCTTTACATTTCACTTAACTCTCCCAGCAGCCCTTCGATGCAGGTATCATCAAGCACATTTTATAAGTGAAGCAACTAAGGTGAGTGAGGTGCCTTGGAACTGAGAAGAGGCTTTTTGGTTTCTGTTTTTCTTTTTCTTTGAATAGGCCTGTGCATTAGGAGTACAGTGAGGCCGCACCGCAGGCTGAGGAGAAAGAATGAGTGGGTGAATGGAGGCACCAGAACCCTGTAGGTAGTCCTCCCCAGCAGATGAGTCGGACTGAACAAAAGAGGCTGCTTTCTTCACATGATGAGAAGGCATTTCTGGATCCACTCTGCCCCACTACAAGGCACTATGTGAGAAAGGGGTTTATCCTAATTATCGTAACTGTTACCACTTTGGCCCCAGACTCCTCAAAATTAAAGTTACCCAATGGGAACATCTTGAACCACTGAAGCAGTAACTTGACTCGCCTGCAGCTCCGTTGCAGAGGTATTCACAGGATACGATCTTTTCATCGTTAGTTCCAACACATCCCCGAACAGAAGATCAAAATCTCTAGTCCTGTGTGCATCCCATGCTAGCCATTAGAAAAATCTGAACATACTGTCATACGTAAACCACCCCTTAAAGAGGGTTACTATCACTCTTACTTCATTCTAAAGTCAGCTGTGCCTTAAATTCATGCAAATCCAACTTGAACTAATAAGAAACACCAAGTAAACTGAAGATAAAATTTTAAATAGGAACAATAATGTCAATAAAATTTTATTTTATCTTGTATAATTCCTCATAACTCCCTTTGACTGTATGTGAGAAATAAAGAAGGAACACTTTAATATATGTATAAAAATACAGTAGGAGTTAAAGCCTAGCACTTATTTGAACACTTGAAGAATCGAGGCTTAAGGTCACACACCATATGAAGACAGCTCCTGGACAATCTACTTTTCACTGTTTGGAAAATACTTAAGTATGTACACAAGGAATGACATGGTAAAAGTTTCTTAAAGTACGGAAAGAGACATTCGTAACAGAGAAACGCTCTGTTTTTATTTAGCATATACTAGCCTTTCCATAGTCAGTCTCAACAACAGTGCAATATGTCCATTTCTTAGAAGCATTTAAAAATTTATGCTAGAAGAAATACAAAGACTACAGAAAGTTAATTGTTTTAAAGTGACATTTTAAATCTATGTGCATATAAAGAAAGATTTTCATAAAAATAAAGTATGTTCTTGCCATGGTTTTCAACTCAGTTTCTTGACATGCTAAACCTTTTCATCTCTTGTACCAACCAGAAGTCAACTGTGTATATTCAAATATGCTCCTAATGACAGATGGCTGACACCAAAAGGCTGCCTGGAACACACTGTATCCCAAATATACATAAATACAACCCCTTATCTTCCTTCACCTGTCCCAGATATAAAGCGCAGCTGCTCAGTGTTTTGAATTTTTTTATGAGAAATAACAGTTTTTGGTAATCTCACTAAAACCTTTCTAACAGATTCCATACATGGATAATTTTTCACAAGACTGGGGTTGGTTTGAATGTTTAAACTACTAGTTTGTAAAAAAAAGAAAGAAATGAAATGAACCCCCCACTTACAGACCTCTTTCGATCAGAGAATGACACAGAACACTGAAATCAGACTCAGTGCAGCCCTTTCTCCTGTGCTCTATCCAGAGCAGTGGTTCTCAACCTTCTGGCCCTTTAAATACGGTTCCTCATGTTGTGACCCAGCCATAACATTATTTTCGTTGCTACTTCATTACTGTAATGTTGCTTCTGTTATGAATCGTAATGTAAATATCTGATACGCAGGATGGTCTTAGGCGACCCCTGTGAAAGGGTCGTTCGACCGCCAAAGAGGTTGCGACCCACAGGTTGAGAACCACTGATCTAGAGCATTGTGGCAAAATCAGGGAATACTTTTTTTTTAATTTTTTTATTTTTTTTACAGAGAGCATTGTGGCAAAATCAAGGAATACTTTTTTTTTTAATTTTTTTATTTTTTTTACAGAGAGGAAAGGAGAGAGATAGAGAGTCAGAAACATCGATGAGAGAGAAACATGGATCAGCTGCCTCCTGCACACCCCCCCACTGGGGATATGCCCACAACCAAGGTACACGCCCTTGACTGGAATCGAACCTGGGACCCTTTGATCCGCAGGCCAACGCTCTATCCACTTAGCCAAACCGGTCAGGGCAAATCAGGGAATACTTGATGTGCATGAAATAAGAGAAGCAAGAGGCTTAAATTATGGAGGTGAAGAGGAAGAGCTTTAATGATCACAATATCAGATAAAACCAGCGACCAATTTAGACACAAAATTCTTTACCAGTCCAATGGAAACACATAAAATTGTAATATTATTCATCTCTAACACAAAAGAATTAGTTACATAGGCATTCCTTTATTTGACCCCCTTGCTCTAAATTTGTTACAGTTAATCAGCAATCTCTGTGGTTATGTCTGCTACTACCAAATACCCCGCTGAAAAATTAGTCAAGTATTGAGTTATCTTAAGGACTATGCCAAATAAAACATTCAAATCTACCCTTAATCAAAATGAATAAAACTTGCATTTATCCCGATGATCTGGGGTCCATTAAGATGACCAATCTGACCTAAATAGTCATCATCATTTCCACACTGAGGTCTCCCCAAAGTTAACAGTGGAAACACTACAAGACCTCAATACATCTCATTAGCACTTCCGCCAAAGGACGTGCAAAGAAAAAAAAGAAAGTTCTTATGAAGTAGCTGTTCTTTTAGAAATAGTTGTTTAAAAAGAATTCTCAATTTTTGATTAAGATGATATGTGTATAATCAGAAATTGACAATTGAACAACAAAATGTTTCCTTCACTCTATGAATTCCATTGAAAGGACTACAAATTATTCAGCATAGCTTAACCTCGCCTCTTCAATAAAGAATCTTGCCTCACTTTGTATTGGTTATATAACATCACCTCTTTGTGTTGGTTATCTTTCCAGATGTTGTTACAAATAGAAATAGCCTATGGAAAGTAAGCTTGAAGTTTTTCTGAATTGTATGAAACGTTATAGATTAACTTCATGTTGGGCTACAGGAAATATCAAAGTGTTGCCCTTCTAGGGTAGTGCTTAGGATGTCCTTTCTAAGTCCTTGTGATGGCTTACAAGGTCCTATGATCTCATTGGACTCTTCTCCTATCACAGTGGGGCCTTGACTTACGAGTGTCCCGACTAATGAGTTTTTCGAGATACGAGCCATCTCTCAGCCGATTTTTTGCTTTGAGTTGCGAGCTAAAATTCGGGTTATGAGCCAGCTTCAGATACCCCACCGCTAGTTGGCACAGTGAACGTCACAGTGAACTGCCACAACATCAGCCCAGCATCACATGTCTCACTCGTTCACTTTAATGATTTGACATACGAGTAATTTGAGTTATGAGCTCGGTCACAGAACGAATTAAACTTGTAAGTCAAGGCCCCACTGAATTCTCCCTCTTCCTCATCCTGTTGCTCAAACACACCATGCTCCAGCTCAGAGCCTTGTATCTGCTGTTCCTCTGCGTAAAACACTTTCTTCCCTTAATATCTACTTAGCTTCCTCCATCATCACCCACAAGTCTTCGCTCAACCTCATCTCAATGAAGCCTACCCTACTGCTCTATTGACCACTATAAACCCCATCCCCGAATCCCTACTGGACCCTACTGGACCTCTATTGTCACCCTTCTCATAAGATTCTTTTTTCAAGGTAAAAAAATGCAATGAACTTTTCTTAGTCTTTATCCTTTTCATCCCTAACTAATACTAGGTACTGCAAGTACTTCCCTTCTTAAGAGCATCACATTGAATACTACATTGAACAAATTAAATGCAATAGACATTTACTAGAAGCCCTTCCTTTGTTTTTCATGATGAGGGCCTAGCCATTCCAGTTTCTTCCTCTGTGTTCATATAAATCTAGGTGATCAGGATTCTTTCCCAATGATCTCTTTTATTCTTGAACATGCTCCCTTGTAATGCCAAGGCTTCAGCTAATATCACTTTGACTATCAGGATAAATCTGTTTTTCTGAACTGCCACCCCCTATTTCCACCTGCAAATGTACGACTAAATATTATTATTTCTCCTACAGCAATTCAAATACAACCTCTCTAATCTCTGTGGACGTTGTCATACTTTGTGGCCACCTAGGTTTAAGCCCTTCTCACTTCCTATATGTTGCCCATTTTCCACTTGTCTGGGACAGAACTCTATCAAAACAGAGCTAAAAAAAACAACAACAAAAAACACCAGATACTGCGTTTGCCTCTCCTATAGCTGGGACATGAGTACCTGACTGAAACCTCCAAATCAGATGCATGTGTCTGGACTTCACAGGAAGCTAAGAGAGGGTCTCAGGGCATTCATTGTGACTGGTGGTAGTGGGAGCAGTAGCGGTTCCATTCGTTTTCCAAAGGCAGATCTAGCCCTGATGATGAGGGCAGCATGAGTTGAACTATCTTCACTGAACTGTTCTGACAGTGGTGTCCTTACCGCAAATTAAATTCTGGGATGGGATTTTAAGTATTGTTCTAGGCTGTATCTCTCTTCCAAGCTGGATTCACATACACTCTTGGAGATTCTATGAACTAGCACATATATTCTTAATAATTTTGTTTTCTGTGTAAATTAGTTGTGATTGCTTTCTATTGCTTTTGACCTTGAAATTTTGGTTAGTCAGCAATCTCTGTGGTTACGTCTGCCACTACCAGGAAGACCCAACTGGTAGTCAAAGCAGAAGTAATTGTTTCTTCTTCTAGATTCCAGAGCATTCTATCAGTATCATTCTCATGACATCTTATTATTTTATCCTGCATTATAATTATTTTTGAATGCTGCTTTTCCTACTACAGATTACATTTCCTTAGGGTGAAGTGCCTGTCAATCACCTGTGTCCATGTTTGTAACATTTCCTCCTATTTCAGAAACCCTGGTAAAAAAACAACATATTGCATATACATTCTTTCTGGTTTAGGGAGCTGCTCTAAGTTCCTCCTTCTGTGCTCTTGATCTGACAAGGTTTCGCCATTCCATTCCTGGAATTACCTCCATGACTAACTGATTTAGAAAGTCTCTAGTGGCTCCCCAAGATTCTGTCTTAGGTCATTCCCTCATTTACATGCACCAAAGGCCCTTTTTTCCTTTGGCTCCAGCAGTACATAAAGAACATCAACAAGGTTGCCAAGACCATTCAATGGGCAAAGGACAGTCTTTTCAACAGTGTTTGGGGAAAACTGGATATCTACTTGCAAAAAAAAATAGACCCTTATCTTATACCTTATGCAGAAATCAATTCAAAGTGGATTAAAGACATAAATCTAAGAACTAAATTTATAAAACTCTTAGAAAAAAAGCATAGGAGAAAAGTTTCATGTCACTGCATTTGGCAATGATTTCTTGAATATGACACCAAAAGCACAGGCAATAAAAAATGGATATATTAGCCCTAGCTGGTTTGGCTCAGTGGATAGAGCTTCAGCCTGCGGACTGAAGGATCCTAGGCTTGATTCTGGTCAACAGCACATGCCTGGGTTCCAGGCTCGATCCCTAGTAGGGGATGTGTAGGAGGCAGCCAATCAATGATTCTCTCTCATTATTGATGTTTCTATCTCTCTCCCCATCACCCTTCCTCCCTGAAATCAATAAAAAAAATATATCTTTTAAATAGATACACTGAACCACATCAAAATTTAAAACTTCTATGCATTAAAGGATATAATAAATAGCTCGAAAAGACAAGCTAATACGGAAAAATATATACAAGTCATATCTGATAAAGGGTTATATTACCCAAAATATATAAAGAATGCCTACAATTCAACAATAACAATCAAAACAAAAAATAAACAACAAACCACCAATTTTTAAACAGGCAAAGGACTTGAAAAGACATTTCTCTGAGGAAGGTATATAAGTGGCCAATAGCATATGAAAAGATGCTCAACATCACTCATCATAAAGGAAATGCAGAACAAAAACATATGATGTATCACTTCACATCCAGCAGGATGGCTACTCTAAAAACACATATACAAAAGAAGATGCATTGGCAAGAATGTGGAAAAATTGGAATCCTTGTGCACTGTTGATGGGAATGTAAAACCATGAAGGTGCTATGGAAAACAGCATGATAACTCCTTGAAAAATTAAAAATAGAATTACCATATGATCCATAAATTCTGCTTCTGAGTATATATATCCAAATGAAGTGAAATCAGTGTTTTGAAAAGATATTTATACACTCTGGTGCCTAACAACATTATTCACAATAGCCAAATGTGGGAAGCAATGCAATAGCTAAATGAACAAAAAAGTGTAGTGTATACTTACAACAAAATATTCTTTTAAGGAAATTCTGAGACATGCAACAACATGGATAAACCTTAAAGACATATTAAGTGAAATAAGCCAGTTACGGAAAGATTACTATTGTTATGATGGTTTGGAGATGGGTCTTTGGGAGATAATTAGGTTTAGATGAGGTTACGAAGATGAGGCCTCCATGATGGGATTAGTGTCCTTATAAAAAGAGAAAGAGGCTTGAGCTAGCTCCCTTGTGTTCTTGCCCTCTCTCTGTGCCATGTAAAGAAACAGCAAGAAGACAGCAGTATGACAAGCCAGGAAGAGGAACCTCACTAAGAACCCAATCTTGCCCGGCCAGCATGGCTCAGTGTTTGAGTATTGACCTATGAACCAGAAGGTCACGGTTGGACTCCTGGTCAGGGCTTTGGGCTCGATCCCCAGTGCGGGTCATGCAGGAGGCAGCCGATCAATGATTCTGTCTCATCACTAATGTTTCTATCTCTCTCTCCTCTCCCTTCTACTCTGAAATCAATAAAAATATATGTTTTTAAAAAGAACCCAATCTTCTGGCACCTTGACCAGGACTCCAAAAGTGTGAACAATAAATGTCTGTTATTTAAGGTACCCAATCAATCTATTGTATTATAGTATTGGTGCCTGAGCAGACTAAGACGGAGTTTCACTTTCACAGAGATGAAGAGTTCTAGAGATTGGCTGCCCAACAATATGAATGTATTTAATACTATCGAACTGTAACGTAAAAATGATTGAGTAGTAATTTTTTTTATGTTGTGTGCTTTTACCACAACAAGAATTTTAAGTGGTTTTGGGTTTGTTTGTTTGTTTGTTTTTTAAGGAAAACAAGCAACAAAAAAGCCTTTGTTTAATCCAGGCTTCTAGGATACCACTTCCCAGCCTGGATGAATCTGTTGGCTTCTTACTTCTGCCCCATTCCCATTCTCCACACTGCTGTCAGAGTGATTAGCTGCTGAAAGTGCTGCAATGGCTCCAGGAGGCAAGCCAAGCACTTGAGAAGAGAAGCAACTTCCCTGCCTAATTCTCTAATTCCATCTCTTGCTACCAATCTCCATGCACCCCAACAGTAACTTTTTATTCCCAATTGCAATACTCTCTAATATATCACAGTCTCTCTCATACCTCTCTTCAATTCAGTTTCACAAAATTGCATTGAACATGCTCTATGCATTGAGCACTGTGAGCTAGTATGCAGAGATTACTTATGGAAATGCTTCTATTCTCAAGAACTTAAAAGTTAGTTGAGGAACACTAACTAAGACATCATTCTAATTATTGTGATATATACTTTAGTGTTGACACATAATTATCTGCTGATATATATGTATATGCATATTTCTTGAGCTTGGCTTTTTAATTGCTTCCATGTTTTCAAATTGATGTGTAATGCTTAGACCATATTTTAAAACTTGATATTAATACTTAAAATTTTATTTATATTTGGTCTAGAAATAGAATTCCTGGATAATGGATTTTTAATAACCTTTTACACAGAAACACAAAATATTGGAAGTCTATATTTACCACTCAAAATGCATCTTTTAAAAATTTTAAACCTTAGCTTTATGATGAGTTTCCTTGAGAGTACAGAAAGCATGATTATAGTAGAGGGGGAAAACTGCAGGTACATTTATGAACAGTACATTTGCCATTTTAAACTGAGGTAATTGTGCCTCTTTTCTAGCTTCATAATTAAAGTTTCTCCTGCCGTTTAGCGTAAACACAGTTCCAGCCACAGGAGACAAGAATGACCAGTTCAAGTTCAAGGGTTCGCTGCACATGAATATCCATAAATGCCCCTTGACAGTCTTGGTCGCATAATGAACCTTGCAATTGCTCAGCAGGCCATCACCACAATACATGAACATAATGCCTCCAGCTTTAAACAACAAAAATTTTACAAATACCAGTAATCCCAACCAACTGTTACAGTTCACATAGGGCTTTGGAAACTAATTAAATTGCAACAGTTCCTCTTAAACCTTAATAACTTTGCAGAGAGTTTGGCTTTACTGAGCGCTGGCTTTACTGAGCTATGCTTATGGGAAATAATTAATAGAAAAAGGTGTTGGCATTATATACAATTGGGAGATGCCAATTAGCAAAACCCTCCTTCCAAATGACACCAGTTAATTCCAGCATGAGTCCTGGGAGTGAAATACCCCTCTCTTAAGCAAATGCCAGAGCCTCATTGTCTTTAGGAATGTCTGCAATCATCCCCTATAAAACCTCCTGGGGTAAATGCTTCTGGCCTGCCTTCCTCTGCCTCTGCACTGAAGAAATGATCTTCATTAAGTAAATTTATTTGAATAATAGTATACTCTGGTGGCTCTTCCATGGTAGAAAGTTTGCCTCTTCAATACAATACAAAGTATTGGAAAGTTAATGATACACAGATAAATGGCCATTAATTATTAGCACCCCTAGTAAAAAGTATAGCACATTGCAGACAACATATGCATATATGTGCATAAAAGCAGGCATCTCATGTGCCAATATATTATCTAAGTGGTCTGGGTATTGAAGTACAGGACTGAAAGTGAAAACATTTATAATCTACTTAAGATCATGTATTTTGACTCTTGTTTTCCCAATCAGTAAGCTGAAGACTGCTGAGGCACAAAGTAAATAGAATATAGATAATAAGTAAGGATTTTTCAACTTTGCAAGTAGCTACCCTTTGCTGTTCTCATCACAATGGGCTTATTGTGACTCTGGACATCTTCAGAACAGGCTTGACATGAAGGCTCAGCACACATACATTGGTTCAAAAGGAAAGTTGAATAATAAAGCAAGCTGGGTTTGCCCCTCAGAATCACACATTGAGGAAAAAGCATGTGGGATTTGGTCAGGAGAAATGGAGGAATTTTGGTTTTCTCTCATCCCTGTTTTTAATCAGATAATCTCAGATAACTTGTTTAACATCTCAGACTTCAAGAAATTAATCCACGAATTAACTTAGTTTAGTTTAAATTATTTAAAAAGAAAAACACATAAGAAAAAAAATCAATTGGGGAAACAGGTTCTTCTGGGTTTGGAAATGAATACTGCTATTTCATCATGTTTTACAAAAACTCTAGTTGATCTTCTGACCCTAAAAGAGCACCATTCCTTTTGTAATTGGCCACAGAGAAAGAAGCAATAGCATGGACTATGAAGAATTTTAAATATTTAGTTAAGAAAAATCTGCCTTTCCTTTTAAAATGGTACATATATACATATATATGTGTATGTGTGTGTATACACACACACACACACACACATACACACACACACTGTAGCATAATTCCCCACATTTTACAAAAATGAGATTCAGAATAATCCTGATTATCATTTTTATCTAAAATAATATAGCCATTATGAAAAAAACTTTTGTCATCTAAAATTCATATAAAGATTTAAGAAATTTTTTTTTCAGAAAAATGAAAAATACTACTAATAACACCAAGAACATAAA
Organism: Myotis davidii; assembly: GCF_000327345.1. NCBI lineage: Eukaryota > Metazoa > Chordata > Mammalia > Chiroptera > Vespertilionidae > Myotis > Myotis davidii. Next base: position 29,076 of record NW_006289714.1, read on the forward strand.
GACAAAATGTGCCTGAAGTATGAAATGGTGAGAAATCATGCATAAATTGGATAGAGCCAGTATAGAGAAAAAGTAATTTTGTACAGAGGTACAGCTTTACAAAGGTGTTCTGAAGTCTACACCTTTTTGTAATTTTAGGGTTGTTCATACTGTTATAATTTGTGATTGAATTCCTAAGATTACAGAATTGAATCTTATATACAATAAAATGTGAGGTATATGATAAAATTTTTAAAGATTCAAATATCAACCTCCATATACCACATAAAGTATGAGCAAAGATATAATGTATACACTGATTATACGAGGGGCCCTGACATACTGTCAAGTGCGCTGTGATACATAAAGATGCAATCATAGACCTATGCTAGCTATAAAAAACCTAGACAAGAGTGTAACAATGAGATTTGCTATCTTATTAAGACTGTATCAAGTCTTTTTAATTCATAGGATAAATCTTCACTCTCTCTTGATAAACCAAACTATGGTAAACAGAAATATGATAAACAGGAAAAAACAACAACACCATTCCAGTGTATAGAAAGTTTGGGCACAATTACACAGATAGTCAAAAAGTTATTCCCAGCAAAAATGATGTTCCTGAAAATCACTTTGAAATTTAAAAACTGACTCAGAAATCCATCCCATTCACCTCCTCTCCTTCTGACAAAGTGCACTGGAACCTCCTGAAGCAGCAGCCTCTGGAAAGGAATTCCTGTGCAAAATGCTGAGTCCATCAGGGTACCTACACTTCTACAAAACTGAATGAGTGAATGCAAGCCAGCAAGCTAACCAAGTCATCAGCATTTCACGCGCTAAAACAGCAGTTCTCAACCTGTGGGTCGCGACCCCTTTGGCGGTCGAACGACCCTTTCACAGCGGTTGCCTAAGGCCATACTGCATATAAGATATTTACATGACGATTCATAACAGTAGCAACATTACAGTTATGAAGTAGCAACGAAAATAATTTTATGGTTGGGTCACAACAGGAGGAACTCTTGCTCTTTAGTTTACTGATTCTACTATGTCCTGCCCCCAACTGAGTTCTCCACTCAGCAATCAAAGTTACATCCACAAAGTGTAAGTCACATATTACTTCCCTGCTTAAAACCTCCAGTTACAAATAAAACCACACTCGCTACAGTGGCCAACATGATTTAGCCTCTGCCTGCTTCTTTAACTTCATTTCCTATCACTTTCCCCTTTGTCCAAAGTGTTGCATGAATGCTGGTTTTCTGCCTACCCCTCAAACACACCGCATTCATTTCCTTTCATGATTCCTATACTTGTTTTCCTAGCTTATCCTCATTATTTAGGTCTCAGTTTTATGACCATTTTTAACAAAAGTAACCACTGACTTTTCTAACGTATTTTTTGTCCTTCAGATCATTTGTCTCTTTCTTCCTGGCTTGATCATCTTTGTTTATATACTTATTATCTGTCTCATCCTGAACATCAGTACTTTGCAGGCAGGAACTTGGTTATGTTCACCACAGAGTCCAAAGCATCTATAACTCTGCCTGGCACACAATTGGCACAAGGGACACTTTTGGAATGTCTGAAGTAAGGTGGATTATCGTACTGTATTTACAGATACAATTATCTCTTGCTGATTGTGTTCTGGAATGGCTTGGGCCACAGACTGAGTAACTCAGCAGGCAACCCTCACAAGGGCGGGCGCCATGGGTTACAGGGGAAGGTACCGGCACCGGACACCCCTCTCACGATCCATGAGGCTTCGGAAAGCTTTCCCTAGCGCTGACCTGGGAAAGGCGGGGACACTCGCCTGGCAGAAAAAAACTTAATCTGAAAAGCATGAAATACCTTCCATTCTCAAGATCAATCTAGAGCAAGATCCGATAAATTCATGTTACTTCTTCCTTTAATACACAAAAATATGTGGTGTGCAACTAGAGATTCTAATATATTAGCTACTAGAATCAACATTACTCTAGTTGCTAAGAATGTTGGCTTCCTGGTCTATATTACAGGCAGATTCAGCAAATCTGAATGCAACTAGTTACTATTAGTAAACAGTGTCATCTTGCTGAATTTTAAAGTAGAATTGTTAGCGTGGTCTAATGGAAAGGGCCTTGGACTGAGGGTCACAGATCCCAACTCCACTGCAATTAGCCCCTCAGCATCGGTTCCTGCGAGGAAACAGAAACCTCCTTATGCCTCACAATACTGTCACACACACCAAAGGACATATCCCACGTGAAAGCGTAACCTGTAAGATAGTGTACAAAATTAAAGCCCTCCCATTAGAACGTTCTCATTCCTGTAGTACATGCATGCATATGTTAAATATGTTTTGTTAAGAGGTCTGTTTCACTGGAGCATATGCTTCAAAAACCAGGGAACCCCAACATGTATGACACAAACACGTACAAACACATTTTAAAAGAAGTGAGTGTTGAAGGCGTCCATCATTGCTTCTAGATCTGAAATGAAGTAAGTTCAAGGGTCTTTGACATAATAGTTGGAAAGAACATATAAATTTAAAACATTTTGCCATACTAGAAGTTTTGTTGGCAGGCATGTGCTGTATAGAAGGCAGAGGTCCCAGAGGAGAGGGAGAGGGAAGAAAGGTATGAAGAGGTAAAAAAAAAAAAAAAAAGAAAAGAAAAGTTTTGGTGTGTGAGTATGTGTGTGTTCAAGCTGGAAACATGTTAGGTTTCATTTACTTTGGACTGTATGGGGTTTTCATTAGAAATAGGAAATACTCTCACATTTAAGAGAATAAACATAACGGCAATTTACTATAAATAAGATATACTGCACTTATAGAGGTAAACACAGCACTTGAAGTTTTCCTCATGTAACATATGATTTTGCTAACGGGGTAGTTTTCTTTACATACTTAACAGCTCCAAGAGATTGCTGGTAATCCATAACACAGTCCTACCTACAATAAACCAGGTTGTTCTCTTTTCCTCTGTCAGAGGAAAATAACTTTATATTACATCTTTTCAATTCATTTAAATTGGTAGTAGTTTTGTGGCATATACTATTTGATATCATTTTAATAAAGTCACATTTTGAACTCAATTCCCAGTCTTTTTATACACACACATTTCAAAAACTGCATTAATGCAACAGAAATGGACTTCTTCATAGGCACATGCACTTATAAACATTGCAGATATAAAAAATTTCCTCTCATAGAAGATAACATTGCATCTCTGGACTGGGCAGATCATGGGACTTTTTAAAGACTAAATAGCAAAGATCACCTAGAACTTCAACACAATTTTCTTCAATTTCATATTTTGGTTCAAATATTGAACATCTGCCAAAATACACAGAAACAAAACAAAATGTGCCAAATGATTGTATAAAAAGCACACTGTAACAGAAACTGAGAAATGCTGATTAAGGTAGTTTCTTAATCAAGGTAGTTAGCAAACACATCTGTTTTGGAACACTTACCTAGTAACTGCACAAAAAGGTGTTTTCTAACAGCCACTACTAAGACTTGCTTCCAAATGGGGAGTTTTCATATTTTCTTTCCAATAAAACAAAGTGGCCCTTTAACAACCATATGGTCCTGTGCTCTAAAAGAAGTTTCATTCAGCAGCTATTTTTAGACGCAGATTTCCTTATAAAATATACTGCAGGCACCGAGCTGAATGCGCCTTCGTGTTTCTGTGGACAAAGCCTCCTGCGTCTCCCAGGCTCGGTGGGCCACAGGGCCTGTCCTAGCTCTCCTCTCCCAGCAGTGAGACATTAAAGATGACTGAATCGTTTTCTAAACAACTTACCTTTCATTTACTGAGAAAGCTATTTTGGGGGGGCATATATATTTTAACAAAAATCTTGCCCACTTCTCACATACTCAGTATATATTAATGTTCTGCTGAGCTCTTTGAATACAACACACTTGCCAAAAATACCTGAGAATAGACCAGAGTTCAAAAAGCAAACCAGCATCTCTATGTCAGCCAATATATCAAGCAGCATTAACAATGGGGATTTTAAACTTCTGAGGTACAGTGTCACCGTTGTACAGAAAAATTATTATGCTGCATTGCTTACATATGCCTTAGATAGTAAGTGTAAAATATTGCTTAGTTTTTAAATGTGTACATAGTGTATCTGCCCT
>NW_006289714.1:33505-42187 GCF_000327345.1 Myotis davidii
CATGGGCTCCCTTTTCCTTGTGTTGATGGTTTCTTTTGCTGTACAGCTTTTTATTTTGATGTAGTCCCATTTGTTTATTTTCTCCTTAGTTTCCCTTGTCATAGGTGGTGCATCCACAAACATATTGCTATAAGAGATGTCTGAGATTTTTCTGCCTATAATTTCTCCTAGGATTTTACGGTTTCATGACTTACATTTAGTCTCTTATCCGTTTTGAGATTAATCTTGTGTATGGTGTGAGTTGGTGGTCTAGTTTCATTTTTTTTCATGTATCTGTTCAATTTCCCCAACAACATTTATTGAGGACACTGTCTTGACTCCATTGTATGCTCTTGCCTCTTTTGTCAAATATTAATTGAGCATAATGGGTTGGGTTGATTTTTGGAGTCTCTGTTCTGTTCCATTGATCTATATGCCTGTTCCTGCGCCAGTACCAGACTGTTTTTATTACAGCGGCTTTGTAGTATAACTTGATATCTGGTATTGTGATCCCTCCAACTTTGTTCTGTTATGTTATTTATTAAATAATCTCACACAACCCAATACTTACATATCCACATATGATTGCTTCTTTAATTGTATAGCATTTCATGGGAAATTTCCATCATCTTCACAATCCAGTGATTATAAATAGTGTTTCATCAGTAGAAGGCATCATTTAGGTAGAGCAGGTTTTTCAATCTCAGCAATATCCACATTTGGGCCAGATAATTATATTTTGTGGGGGAATGTTCTGTACATTTTGGGATGTTTAGCAGCATCCCCCATTTCTACTCACTAGATGTAAGCAGCACCTCCTCCCATAGGTAAAAATAAAATATATCTACTAAAGACATTGCCAAATGTCTCCTGGGGCAGGGGAAAGGGAATAAAGCTGCCTTTGAGTTGAAAATCACATATTTAGGTGAAATTTACAGATTTTTATTTTCATTTTAATTGTAAATTTAAATTAAGTGAAGATTCTCTGATTAGGTACAAAACCAATAAATGTCAATATTTTGCATTAAACTATACATATATAATTAACATGCAAACTTATATAAATTTACATTTTTATCTTAAATAATACTTACATTAAATTGTCTCAACGTATCAATAGCAGAAGCAACTATATCTGATTTTTCAAAAATATCACCAATTAAGATGTTTCCTTTCACCACTTGAGGTAGATTTATTTTGGTTATGGTCTGGCCCAAAATGGCTAGGAGTAAGTACAGGAAGTTTTATCTGAAAAATGAACATGGACCAAGTCTTATAAATTGGCCCTAGTGCTATTTCCTATCATAGCTCCTGTTTGTTTACATTGGAGTTCTTATAAATTGGGTGTTATTTCCTTTCCACTAAGTTTCAAGGTATTAACAGAGAGGTGTTTTTTTTACTTCTTCCTCCCTCCTTTTCTCCTGCTTCCCCCAAATAAACAACGCACTGCTTGGAACATAAGTTTAAGACTGATCCCCAAACTTCGAAACTGTTGTGAATTTATTTTACCGAAACCCACCTTTACACTTGCAAGCATAACAGTCTTTTTAAAATGGAAATGAGCAAAATATGCATCTTCTAGGAGGTACACCTCCTTTCCAACAGAATCATTTATCTAGTCATTTCACAACTGAAACTTGCAAATTCTTAAGTAAATCAGTTCCATTTATTTTGACTTCCTGCCTAGGCGCTTCCTTCCAGAGAAAACATTACTCTAATATTTTCATCCATTAAGTACTCTAAAAGTTAAACGCCCCTATTTAAACAAAATTTCTTACCCTCCTTGCACACACACACACACACACACACACACACAATTAAAGGAAGCGCAGATTTCTCTCATTTCTCTGGATAGAGTTATACTTGTCTGGTTTCAAAGAAGCACATAGTACCTCCATTAGAGACATTCATTTGTGTGAGCCCATAACTAAAGTGGTAAAACAAACGGCTTTGTATGGAATACGTAGCAGTGGTTGACAGCTGCAAAACTATCCTTGACCAGTGAACTGCCAGTGAAAAAAAGCTGTTGAAAGTTCATGCACCCCAAACGCACATTCATTATAATTAAACAAGAAGATTACACAGACATTGCTGACAAGGATTATCAAAATAAAACGGCGCGACCTGCCCCTTGCTCTCCCATTAATTAGTACAGAGTCTGAGGTGCCAATTAACAAGAAACAGAAAAGGATCAGTAAACACAGCTCAAGCTGGACTTGAAGGTTAACTCTTCCAATTCAGGCCCCATTATTTTAGCGGACTATGTGGATTTGCCTATGCAAGCCAAAACTGAATCCTAGGCAGTTTTTTTTTTTTAAAGGAAAACAGTATCATTAGGAAGACACTTCAGTTGTATGAAATAATTTCCAAAATAGCTGTCCAAAAAGTTCCTATGATTCCATGAACAAGTGGCCATTCAGTATTTCGCAGAGATGCAAAATACTAAATCATCCAGATAATTCCAGTGACTGAAATTCTTTCCCATTATAAATTACAATTCTGTGGTAGTTAATATTAACTCTGGGAAACAACTAGAGTACTGTATGGTTAGCAGTAACTAGCAACTCCGCCCCGACCTCCCCAACCCCCAGCTACTAAATAACAGTTTACAGGCCTAAGACCACAGATTTTTTAAAGTGAGTAGAGTAAATGGCTTCATTATTGGTTTTATAGAACTATTATTAGTTACTCTTACATTCAACCAGTCACTCTTTTTAAAAGTATTTTCCAAAAATAATGTAGGTATTTCCTTCCCAGCTAGATCTGTAACTTCTCTATAGATAGTATTATTATTCTGGAAACCTAAAATTATTTCTCAAAACAGAAAGCACCATAAATACAAATTATGAACAAAATGAAAATGCAAATTTTATTACATTGTTACAGGTGTACACAGGTGGCTAATATAATTTTTAATAACTAAATTTCATTATTTAATATTCCAATTTTACTTGTATAATAAAATTTGCGTTACTTAATGTGACTTGATTTTATTTAAGTGACAGTGTTTTCCTCAAAATTTAAAGAGGATTTCCCTCCACAAAAGCCTTCTACATCTGTTTACCCCTTTCACAATAGTATTTTTCTCTTTGATGTAAATGTAAGTTTATCTAATCTCCAGAGTCACCATAACTGTAAGAGAATGTATTCTTTAACAATAATATTTTCAAATCCTCATGAAAAAATGTAGAACCTTGGCCTGAAAGCTATATCCCAAGGCCATTTCAAGACCCAAATTCCACAATGATATTACAGCATACATTGTGATACATGTGAATAATAACCTGGAAGAGCTGCTGAAAGAGTTAAATTAGATTACATGGCTAAAAAGATTCCTGGGAGGCCACAATTAAATAGCAACGCTAAGTGGAACTGCAGTAGTGTGCCCAGGAAACACCTGAAACATTACCTATGACAGGCAACACTCCTAACACCCACCTGTGTGCCACGCTGCTCTCTCATTCATTAAGTCCGGCATGGGGAAGCCTAAGAGCCTGCATCCTTAAAGAGCACACCTGGTCATTCTAATACAAGTAACACGTGGCCCAAACCAGCAGTGCCCTTAGATATGGGAAAACAGGGTCCCTATTTTGAGGACTACACTTTGGAGGTACTGGCTCCAATCCTCTTTGGCTGCATGATCCAGGGTCCAACGGGATGTGCCTATCTGTACCTTACCATCCCTCCTTTCAGATCTCACTCTGCATACCTGTGACCCCAGAATTCTCTTCCCAAAGAGCCAGAGAGAACAATCCTAAACAAAAAGGATATCCAAGAGCAACTAGTACTGGCCATGTGAGACAGGATTTAGACAAGCAGGCTGAGATATCCACATATGCAAGGCAAGTCCTTGGTGGCACAGTAAGAAGGAAGGGGGGAAGATCGGGGGTGGGGTTGGGGCAGGGGGGCCAAGGACCAGGGTCAGACATCTCTCCCAAGCCAGCAGTGGTCCAGCACAGGATTCAGGTAAATATGGGGACTCTCCATTGGAACAACTTGGCCTTCCAACTTCAGTCTCATTTGAAGGCTTCAAAGGAGCAATGTTGTCAAGAAGAGGAGATGCCTGCGTGGTTAGCTGAAGACTGAAGATTTGAAACCTTGCAGACTCCTCATTTGGGCATTACATGTGATGTCTTCGATAGTGGTTTAAGGGAAGAGCACAAGATGGCCGCGCAGCTGAATACCGAGTGGAGAAGAAAGAACCTTCTCTTATAGAAGGAAAGCAAAAGTGGGTGTTTTCTCTGTGTCAAATGTTTGGAAGAAGAGGTTGGAATGGCAAAAAATGAGGGTAAATGCTCTTCCAAAAAAAAACCCTAGAATAAACTGGTGGAAAGATGATCATTCTGAATTTGTGCTATCCACAGTTATTTGGCATAAACTGTTGCCTTACATATATTTTTCTAATAAGTTAGATGGTATATTTGTCAGGGTAAAAGGATAAACATATTTTATATAATATTATGTTAGCCTGATTTGTAACCTTTAAATATTTTGGCACATGGTATGTAATTCTCCATTTGTATGCTTGCCCCAGGCTTTGCAAAAGTTAGAGGTAGATCCGGAAAACACTTTGCAAATCTTTTGTTAATACTCTACCTCTCTCTTTCCCATTACAATCCATATATAAAGAAAGGGGAATGAACACATGACATACTTGTTCAAGTATTAGCCAATCACTGCAATAGTAGCAAATGGCCAAAACATGAAAATACCAAGCTACATCTCCATCTTTGTCAAGATGAAGAAAATAGGAAAGATATTCAACAACTTTACCAGATCGGGGTAAAGAGAAATATAACACATGAACCTGGCACTAGAGGAGCTTAAAAATAAGCAGGGGACACAATCTTTACCTGAAATAACTCCCACCATCTAATAAGTATCTGGGGGACAAAAGGTATATAGTAATTATTACTTGAACGTATCAATAAATGAAAAATAAAAAGAAAAGAAAATGTTTACTGAGACAAAACTAAGCAACATCACTCTCTACCGAGGTGAAGAGGCCCCTGCTCTAACCTAGAGTCTAAGTAATAATCAAAGTTGTTGTCTTCAGGATTCCTTTCCAGTCTTAAAAAATATTAAGAACCGCAAAGAACTTTCGTTTATGTTTATTTTTGTCTGTTTCTTTTCGATTTTTTATTTTCCATATTAGAGATTTAAAACTAAGAGATATATAATTATTAATTTTAAAATAACAATATAAATCTCTTAAATGTTACCATAAATATTTTCATGAATAATAGCCATGTTCCCTCAAATAAAAATAATGTGGTGAAAAGTATCTGGCTTAACAGAAGACAGATTCTAAACTCTGCTTCTGAATTCAATATGTTGTGATTAAGTTGCTTTGGTTGAAGAATATCAAAACAATCCGGTCTCCCACAGATAAAGAGAACTGTAAAAGGGTTAAATATTTCAATAGCCCTTCAGATATTGTGGATGCTCTTCCTTGGTACTACACCAAAACTCAACATGTAGTAGTTTCTTAAAATTTAACTGCGATGTCAAATCTGATCCTAACAACAAAATATGTGTATTTTGCTACATTAAAAGCATTCTACTTCCTGGAACTTTGAATAAATATTTTATCCATTATAATATTATGCATCAATCACTTGGAAAATATCAATAAGTGACAAAAATAATATTTTTACTGACTCATGAAGAACTTGCAAAAGTTAACACATTTATTTATGCAATAACAAAAAGAAGTCACATCTGTTACTATCAGCACCAATATCACAAAAATGTCACATCAAAGAAAAACAAATTAATCAATCTGGTAACTAAATAAATACGGTGATAAATACAGTAGTATGAATGTTAAATTATTATATTTCCTCATTTATGGTACAATGTGTAATCCTGAACTAACTAGGCAAAAATCATTTGACATTAGAAGAAAAAAGGGATGGATTTCTGAACTTGAGTTTATACTGAAATGTAAACTGTAAGGAAAAAAATTTTTAAGAGAAAAAAAGATATTTTACATATTTGGATACTCTCAAGCTCATGGTGGCAATGACAAGTTTTCCAGAACTGGACTTACTTGAATTTTTACTTGAAAGCTCAAAATATATCAGCAGCACAAATACTGTCACCCGGTTCTTACCCCACCCTCCGCCCTCAAACCCCTCCCCACAACTGTCCTCATCCATAGGTGCAGGATTGTTGTCCAGTTTCTTCCCACATCCCCCTCCCCCCCCCAGGGGCACTCCCTTTCTGTGCCCCTGATTTCCTTGATAGGCTCACTTCGCTCATTTTTAAGAACACATGCACAAATATTCAAGCCTAAATTGCCAATAATTAGTCTGTCAGTCACTTTTATTAAAAATATTGATCCATGAAAAAGAAATTAGTTCAACAACGATTCCTTGAGTAAAACTGTTTTACTTGCAGTGTAAGGCAGTGAAAGGGCGAGGCATACCTTCATTTCATCATACAGCATATTAAAAAGGTATGTACTCAGAGTTGAGATTTAATAAGTTGATAATTTTCATTACTTTATGAAGGACTTTTTAAGGTTAGAAGTTCATTTTTTCTTTTTTCTTCAAGGGTGTGACAGTAAAGAACACAATGGTGAACAGTACACCTGCTACCTTGGTTGGCATCGAGATGCCAGCAGTTTTCTCTACCATTTTGAACCATCAGAGAAAATGAGCACAGTAAAAAAGGTAAGTATCATCTCAGTATTATTATCAAAAGAGTTTTGAATTCACACATGCCCTGAAAGGGTTTTGGAGACCTTTTAGCAGTCCAGAGACTATCTTGAAGGCCACTATTCTGGCTGTGCCTTCTCACATGTACTAGAGAGCCCACCGTATCCCCAGGCCAACACAATCCTCACGGATGACCCTCTGGGTAGCACACAGCCATTTTGTTCTTTAACAGGGTATCTCCTTTAACTAATATGTAGGAGAGAAATCACTGGGAAATACTGACATTTCAGAAAGGCATCAGTTTTAAAGTCAGGAGATCGGAGCACTAGTTAACGCTGACAGTAAATATCTGCAATTCTAATCACCTGACCTCCAGCAATCCACTTTATGTGTAAAGGATTTCAACTGAAAATGTAGGAAGCCTCTTCTAGGATGCTGAAGTTAAATGATGAAATCAGATAAACGGTCTAATACAATTGTATTCACGTAGAACACTGAACTCAGTCTTCCCTGAACTTATCCACAGGCAGGTTAATAAGCTTTCACTCTATATAACTGCAAGTAAATTGAAGAAGAATGTCACTCAATTAACTAGTTGCATATTAGTTGGATTTTAGCATAATATTAAAATTTAAACATATTAATCAAGTTAATATAGGTGCGATTTTTTTTCATTGCTTCTTAAATCATGGTACTGAACACTCAGAAAAGATAATCTTTATTAACTTATTCTTATTACCCTGGAACCTATATTTTAGGGACAGAGTCTATTAATTTTAAGATACTCCAGCTTCTGAATTTGGATGCTGATATAACATTTGCTGAATTAACAAATACTAATCATAGAATTTAGAATTAGAAGATACTTTAGCGTTAATTTAGTAACAGGATGCAAAAATGTTGCCATTCTTTTCTCTCTCTCAACTATTACAGAATCATTTATTCACTCATTTTACAAATATTGATTTAGTACTTACATAACTGTCAGGAACCACTCTAAGCTCCAGATATATAACAATATATAAATCAGAGTCCCTGGCAAATTGATCATTCAGTTGTTTTCTACTGACACAGACATAGCCTCAGAATGCTCAAAACTCTGAACCAAGGAGCAATGACTAACTGAATTTGCCACCCAGGTCCAGCTAAATATCTGTATTTTAGGCTAACAAAGTATCTGAGACGATGCTAGATGCTAGAGAAGATCCCAGAGAAGTAAAAGATAGTAGTTTCCACAGAAAACCCACAGTCTATTTAGGGAAAATAATATATACACATGTATATATTAAATGCAGGTTGATAACTTCAAACAGCGTCTCTTCCAAATCCACCACCTCTTTGCCCTTACTATGCACCAGTGGTTCTGTTCCAGAAGTTTACATCTCCTGATTTTCTTCAATCATCCTTAAGAACACTGCTCGCTCCCTTAGCAATACTGTATGTGTGAGATCGTGAGGAGCAGAGCAGTCCCAGTCCTTGTTTCCCATGCAGGTCAGCCTCTTGCAGAGGACAGACAGCTAGCCTGGGAGGCATCGCTGTGTGGGGCGGGCTGTCTCATGTGGCTAATGCACGTGGGCCCTTTAGTGCTCAGCCGTACCTGTCAGGCAGCCAAGGAGCAAATGTCTATGTTTTCTCAAAGGAAAATCAGATAAAAATTATTTTATCCAAAATAAAATCAGTTGGAGGAAATACATGCGGAGCCTTGCAGGGCTGGAACTGAAAAGTGAACTATAAACATAAAATTCTACGACTTTTACACAACCAAACTGGACAGATATTGTCTCCCATTGTTGGATGCGGGGGGGGGGGGGGGGGTGTCAGGCAGAAGGAGCAAATGTCTATGTTTTCTCAAAGGAAAATCAGATAAAAATTATTTTATCCAAAATAAAATCAGTTGGAGGAAATACATGCGGAGCCTTGCAGGGCTGGAACTGAAAAGTGAACTATAAACATAAAAATCTACGACTTTTACACAACCAAACTGGACAGATATTGTCTCCCATTGTTGGATGCGGGGGGGGGGGGGGGGGGGGCGACATGT
>NW_006289714.1:43213-43829 GCF_000327345.1 Myotis davidii
CAAATGTAATTCCTAAATGATAGAAAGATTATATACAGAAGATGAGACATTAAACACATACACTATGCCCTGATAGCTGTTGAGGATGACCCTAGCCTATCACATAAGATGTTACAAGTCTAACACAACTTTGATCTATATGGACACCAAAACTTACAATTAAGCAAATATTCCTTAGCTATTACTAAATACTTGAGTGGTTTTCTTATTAGAAGCCCTAACGTAAAGACACGCCATTGCTCTGGAGTACGTGGGTATAGAACTCTCGGTTGCTTTCAGTGCCCTGGAGTTTAAAGAGCTGGTCTAAGGGCTGGTCTAATGAAGCTTCATTTGGACCAAGTAATTTCTGAGGAGCAGAGACGCTAACTCCATTGTTATTGACGTTCAACGGTATTGAAATTGTTTTCTGAACTGGGGTAATTCTGAGAGCAAAGTCCACCAAGACACTAAAAAGAAAGGGAAGATCATCAAAATAAGGCCCTAGATGATGCAGTTGTTAGAGAAAACTGGTTGCAATAGAGTGGATAACTGAGGATGTTTCTCCAAAAGAGAGAGGGCACTGCTTCAGGGCACGCAAGAACCTATCCCAGCAGGAGCAGAAAACACAACAGAGAAA